>NW_010367622.1:1792390-1827362 GCF_000414095.1 Morus notabilis
CTTCCGCGGGATAAACCCGGGATAGCCCCGGGCCAGCCCCGAGACAGTCCCGGAGCCGCCCCGGGACAGCCCTGGGCAGCCCCGGGACATTCCCGGGACAAATTAGGGACAACCCCGGTACAGCTCCGGGTCAGCCCCGAGACATCCTCGGGACAGGACCGGGACAAACACGGTACAGCCTCGGGACAGCACCGGGACAGACATGGTACAGCCCCGGGGCAGTCCCAGGACAGCCACGGGATATCCCCGGGTCAGCCCCAGTACTTCCCTGGGTCAGCCCCAGGACAGCCCCGGGGCAGCCCCGGGACACAACCCCGGTACAGCTCCGGGTCAGCCCCGAGACATCCTCGGGACAGGACCGGGACAAACACGGTACAGCCTCGGGACAGCACCGGGACAGACATGGTACAGCCCCGGGGCAGTCCCAGGACAGCCACGGGATATCCCCGGGTCAGCCCCAGTACTTCCCTGGGTCAGCCCCAGGACAGCCCCGGGGCAGCCCCGGGACAACACCGGGACAGTACCGGGGCAGCCACAGAACATCCCCGGGACATCCCCAGGAAAAACCCGGGACAGCCCCGGGACAGCCCTGGGACAGACCCGGTACAAACCGGGGACAGCCCCGGGACTGCCTCGGTATAGGCCCGGTACAGCCTGGGGACAGCTCCGGGGTAGTCCCGGGACAGCCAAGGGACATCCCCGGGTCAGCCCCGGTACAGCCCCGGGACATCCCCGGGGCAGCTACGGGTCAGCCACGGGACAGGCCCGGGACAACACCGGGGCAGCCCCGGGACATTCCTGGAAAAAACCCGGGACAGCCCGGGATAGCACCGGGAAAGCCCCGGGACAGCCCTGAGACAGCGACGGGACAACGCCGGGTAGCCCCGGGACAACCCCGGGACAGTTCCGGGTCAGCCCCGGGACATCCCCGGTACAGCCCCGGGATAGCCCCGGGACAACCCCGAGACAGCCACGGGATAGCCCCGAGACATCCCCGGGACAGCCCCGGTTAGGCCCGGTACAGCCCCGGGACAGCCCCAGGACAACCCCGGGGCAACCCCGGTACAGCCACAGGACAGCCCCAGGTCACCGTCGGGACAGCCCCGGTACAGCCCCGGGTCAGCCCCAGTCTGTAACTTGTCTGGCTATGAACTATAACTTGACTTGTTTGTTCATAACTTATCTGGTGATGAACTATAACTTGACAAGTTATGGCCTATTAATTTCTATTAATTTCTTAAACTTTTCATATTGACCTATTTTCTACTATTTCCCTATTTTTTTTTCCAGAAAAATCTGTGGGGGCTGCCCTTAGTACCTACGCCCCTGATGAGAGATTGGGAGGTAGTTTTCATTATCCAAATTTCTACTACCGGCGAATTGAGCATAGACCTTATTTTTTTAGCCTTACAAATCTGTCATTTCCTTCCTTCTCCCACTCAATAATTGATTATGTTATAATTAAACTGGCTGATCTAATTAGGATTGGCATTTGGCGAAATCTAACGAATGTCAGCCAACAGTGCCTGTTTAAAACCGTATTTGTATCCAACTCATTCACAAAAAATAATAATGCGTAATATTGATTTCTTACATAATTATTTAGAACATCAAATTCTAAATTTCATAAAAAAAAATCTTTATTTTCTGATTAGCGCAAAACAAGTAGAGGCTCTTTTGAGATGGTGTCTTAGCTGTGTGTAAATAGGCCGAAACAAGGCAAATACATAACATGCAGGTATAGGTAACTGAAATGTCTACAGAAAAAAATAAAAATAAAACAAAATTTTTATAGACATACAATTCTCCATCTAGTTTTTCTATTATTTTTCAAAAAAAAAAAAACTGTGAGGTCCACGTTCTGCAATCTTGTACCTTGTGATATGTCTGTTTAATTTGTTGATTTTAGTTTTTAATTCGAGTTAAGATGTGATTTTATGTGAGTTTTTTTACTGTAACAAAAAAAATTAGATGTGACTGTTTTTAAGAACTTTTTACTGTAATAAAACTCGAATTCTAAATTCGAATCGGTGAAATTAACGAGATATTTATTTCTTTTGCTTTAAAAACTGACACATGGATGTTGCAAGAGAAAAACAAAAAGGACAAAGTTTAAACGCTTCTTTAATAGTCAAATATGGTTTTCAAAGTGTTGATTCTTAATCGCATGAAGGGATACTTTTAGAGCTTATTCTTTTAGAGTTTAACTTGAGTATAATTTTTGAGTTGAATTTGAGTTATAACTTGAGTTGAACTTGTAACTTGAGTTTGTGTTTGATTGTGTACATTTGAGTTATGATTTGAGATAAGAATCTTTTTGAGTTTGTATTTGAGTGAGTCAAAACTTAAATTTGTATTTAGATAGTATTTTAATAAAAACTTAATGCTGATAAAAAATTTTAATAGGGTATATGGGTCGGGTTTTATTCGTCTTTTTGTTGTCAACGTATAAAAAAAAAAATCATCTCAATCAGAATTAAAACGAAAAAGTTATAGCATTTTTAAGAATGAAAAAAATACGTTGTCGAAATTTTTACTGTCACTTGCTCATTTTGAGAGCAAGATAATAGGAGAAAACTATGCTCGACTTAAACTACTATTGATCATATCGCCGTGTTTGGTAAGAGAAAGAAAACATGTTGAAAAGTTACAACATTATAATAATCATTAGAGTTCACAAAAATTGTGTAAAGAAGTTTTATTTTTTTTATTTTTTTTTTAAGATCCAAGAAGAATTAAATTCACATGCCATTGAACTGTCTAATTTAAATGTCTGTAAAGAGTTGTATACTCTTACCTATCATTTTGAAGTCTTCAGAAATTCCAACTCATTTGTCCAATTAATACATGTATAACATAAATCTAGTCCCTCGAAAAGAAAAAGATAAATCTACACTGCTTGAAGTAGAAGCATAGACGTGGATGGTTTAATTTGGTCAAGAACTTTAGTGGTAAGAGTAATCACCAAAAAAGAAGAAAGAAAGACAAAAGGAGTGGTATAACAGAACGTTACTACTATGCGAACAACATGGGATTTTTTTTTTCCTCCTAGTTTCAGTAAAAGTAACATAATCTGAACGCAAGAATGGAAGATGAATTGCTTTGAAACTTTGATCATTTTGCTTCTTATTTTGTTATATCGCAATATATAATTACCCGACTTCCATTTTCCGTCTGTTTTCAGCAATTTGAATCCTAAGATTATCAAGCGATCAACTATGTCAATCTGCTTGACATGGAATTATGTGCGCTGTATGAAGATCTTGTTCAGATAAACCTGTGTAAAAGGATATGAGACATGGAAAAGTCAACCAACAGTAAAAATACTTGAAATAATCACAAAATAACCAGCAAAATAAACATCAGAATCCAGAAGGATGAACCCATTTAACTGTTAATCACCCAAGTAGATCTCCTTTACAGAGAAAAAAAAAAGGAACACAAAACACATAAACCTAAGTCTGGCAAAAGCTGTAGAATTAGTTTTGACCATGTTAGAATATGCATTCGAGTTCAGGAACTAACAATACTAATATCCCTATGTTAGAATACACACTCGGATTTAAGCACGACTATTACAAATCCTATGCTTAAAATGTCTCTGATTTCTTCATTTTATAGGTTCAGATTTGAAGAGAATTAGTCAAAGTTGAAACGAATTTGATAAGTTCAAAGCTTGAGAACATGATTGTTACTGTTAATTGATAAAGGTACTTGTTTTCACCAATAAGGGGGGAAAAAAAATACCCTCCATTATGTGGAGAAATGTTATTCGCACTCGTGAGTGTCGTAAGTGCACTATCTGGGCCACTTATTCTCATGGGCCCCACTATGGGGACGCATGGAAATGAAGGGTCCATATGTCTCGAGTGCATGAAGCGTTCCTCAAAAATGTATTCAATTTTCAGTTTTGCATTTTAAGAAAGTCATACTTGACCAAGCATGAACAATGAATCTACTTTAAATTGTTCAAAATGTCTAGTTGTCTTATAACTAAACTTCATGACTGCATTATTATAAGTGGCAGCGAGACCTTATGACTGGAAACTTATATCCATATCAGCATCTTGATCAAGATAAAAGTCGATATACTTCTTTCCTTGGAGTTAGTATGACAAGTCATACAAGTTACAACAAATTTTAAACCACATTCAAGGAACAAGTACTTAGTATGCTTATTGTTTAAGGAAAGAAAAATGATACTCAACTGCATAAGCAAACTTATATTACATTTACAAATTTATCAGCCAATTAATACATAGCACCATATCAGATAAAATTTCTATTGAGTCGTGTGGGTCATTTTGAACTCTCTTCTTATGTTTTGGGTTTTGATTGGCTTAGTTGGGCTTCATGTTTGAATTGGTTATTTTGAAAGTGTCAAGAAATGTCGTACAGCTTGTATTGAGTCGTTTGGGTAATACTGTGCGTTTTGACATAATCTGAAGTAAGACTTTCGAATTCGTTGGGTTCGTTCTAAAAGAAGAAATCAATTTCATTAAGATAAGGCTCTGAGGATTTCGTGGAAGAGATCAAGAATGTGATGGTATTTTGATTTAAACCAGGATTTGAAAGTAAAATAAATATATGTTACAGATTTTGTCAAGATATCATTTAAAGAGATTGGAGTGCAGAGAATCTGGGTTAAGAGAAATTGCAACTGGAATATGCGAAGCAGATTACGTGGTTTGAATTTTGATATGATAACTGTCTTATCTGTAACTACAGATTCTGAGACAGATTCAGATTTTGAACGAGATCAGTTTATAAAAGGTTGCTGCACGAGGTATCAGATGAAGTACTGCAACTCTGATAAAGCACGGTGTGCACAAGTTGAAGAGCGAGAGCGTTCATCGGTTTTGACCTTTGAGAGATGAGTTTGTAAGCTTTCGGGAGAAGGCGTTCGAAGACGAGTGGTGCTCGCCAAGCTAGCCACTTAGGGTGTTAGACACAGCGGCGTCGATAGTCAAGAGGGAGTCTTGAATTGGTTAAGTCCGATTGGTGTCTGTAACTTTTTACCTATTAGTGGATTGCTTGAGGTCTGGGCGTGGCCCCGTGGATGTAGGTCGGTTTGACTGAACCACGTTTAATCGTTGTGTGTTAGTTATTCTATTCTTGTGTTTTGCTTTGGCAATCCTTAATCGATATTATAAGAAAACACGGTAAAATCATATAACCGGTTCTAACAATTGGTATCAGAGCGGGTAACAAACTACTGTGTTTGTGAGATCTTGGCATAACCGGTTGTTGCTCATCTGAAGCAATGGACTCGCTGCGTGAAGGAGGTTCCGTGTCAAAGCCACCACTCTTGGAAGAATCCAATTATTCGTATTGGAAGGCTAGAATGAGAGCTTTCATTAAAGCCATTGATGAACGAGCTTGGAGATCGATACTGACAGGATGGACGCATCCGACAACAACAGACAACAGCAACCATGTCACTTTGAAACCAGAAGAGACGTGGTCGACAGATGAAGATCATCTAGCGAATTACAACTCGAAAGCACTCAATGCTATTTTTAATGCTGTAGATATGAATCAGTTCAAATTGATCTCTACATGTGAATCGGCCAAAGAGGCGTGGGAGATACTTCAAGTTGCTCATGAAGGTACCGCTACTGTAAAGATCTCTAAACTTCAAATCCTTACCACCAGGTTTGAACAATTAAAAATGCATGAGGATGAGTGTATTGCCAATTTTAATTCAAAATTATGTGACATTGCTAATGAATCTTTTGCTCTTGGAGAGAAGTATTCTGATGCAAAACTAGTAAGAAAGACTCTCAGATCACTACCTGAGAGGTTTGCATACAAGGTTGCTGCTACAGAAGAGGCTAAGGATGTTGACTCAAGGAAACTTGATGAACTCATGGGTTCTCTTCGTACTTTCGAATTGAAATTTAAGAAGGACAAGAAGGAGAAAGGAATGGCTTTTCGATCTGGAGTAGAATTACAGAGCAACCAAGAGGAATCTGAAGATGAAGGAGAACTAGAAGAATCTCTGGCGTTTCTCACAAAAAACTTCAAGAAGATTTTGAAGAAGATGAAAAAGAAGGAAAATTTCAAAGATTTCTCTAAGACTGGGAAGCAGAGATTTAATCCTCAAGGTTCAAAACAAACTGACTCAGATAAGAAGGGAAGAGGAATTCAATGCAGAGAGTGTGATGGATATGGTCATATACAAGCGGAGTGTGCGAACACGTTGAAGAAAAAGAAGAACAAGGTCATGAAGTCCACATGGAGTGATGATGAAAGTTCCAATGCAAGTCATGATGAGGATGAAGAGCACATCAGTAATTTTGTTGCATTCAACGTAATTACAGACCTTTCAGACGGAAGAACCACCAGCAAGGATGCTTCTGTACCAGAATGTGTAGGTACAGAAATAAGCAAGAAGGATGTTTCCGCAGAATCTGAATCTGATACTGATACAGACAGTGAGGAGGAAGACATTGATACTGAAGAGGTCCAGAAAACATATGAAAAAATGTATTTCAAGTGGACAGTGGTTTGCAAGGTCAATATTTCCTTAGAATAGCAGGTTAAAAGCCTTAACAAGGAAAAGGTAGAACTCCAGGCCATAGTAACCAAATATGAGTCTGAGGCTGCAAAGAATAAAAGGGATCTTACAGAAACAAGACTGGAGTTAGAGCGAACTCTAAGAAACCTAAGGTTGCTGAACTCTGGAACGACTAAACTGGACCATCTCCTATCTCAACAAAAACCAAGTACCGATCACACAGGTCTTGGTTACACTGGTGAAAGTTCAGGTGCAAAATCGGCATTCATAAAGGCCACAAACAAGTCAGATGACGGCAATGAGCAAAATACTAAGGTAAGGTCAGGTATGAAATCTGTCACAAAACACAAGCAAAAGCTTTTTGTTCCTATCTGTCATTACTGCCACATACCTGGACACATAAGATCTTGGTGTTATAAGTATCAAAATGCTTTGAATAGAGGAATGCAATTTTATTCACCTAATAATGGAAAACAAAAGAAATTTCCCAGAACCAAAATTGATCTAACCGATAGAAAAACAAGAAAAATTTGGGTTAGAAAATCTAATTTAAGATGTTTTGTCACATATACTTCTCTGAAAGCTAGCACTACTGACTCTTGGTACTTTGACAGTGGTTGTTCTAGACATATGACAGGTGATCGAAATATTTTGACAAATTATCGAAGTTCATCTGAAGGACATGTGACTTTTGGTGATGGAGTTAGAGCCTGTGTTCTTAGTAAGGGAACATTGAATGTGAACGGATTCCCAAGGTTCAAGAACGTGCTACATGTGGACGGACTCAAGGCAAACTTGATCAGCATAAGTCAACTATGTGATCAAGATTTGTTTGTCAAGTTTACAAAGGAAAAATATCAAGTGTTTGACTCTAACGATTCATGTATTTTGGCAGGATCTAGATCTTCTGATAACTGCTATATGCTCACGAGTCTACCATCACACACTCCTACACACACGTGTCACAACACCACCTTGGATGCAACTGAGTTATGGCACCAAAGGCTGGGACACTTGAACTTTAAGACACTGACCAAGATTGTTAGTGCAGGAGCTGTTCGTGGAATACCTAAACTAGGTAAGAAAATGCCAGGAGTGTGTGGTCCATGTCAACTTGGCAAGCAAACCAAGACCACACACAAGGCGCTACAACAAATTGCAACATCCAAGGCACTCGAGTTGTTACATATGGACCTCTTGGGTCCTATGCAGGTTGAAAGCATTGCAGGTAAGAGATATGTTTATGTCTGTGTGGATGATTTTTCTAGGTACACATGGGTGGATTTTCTAAGAGAGAAATCAGACACTTTTGGAGCTTTCAAGACACTGTGCATTCGGTTGAAGACTGAAAAAGATTGTAACATTGGTAAGATAGTACGAATCAAAAGTGATCACGGTAAGGAATTCGAAAATGCTGTCTTTGCAAATTATTGTGATGAGAATGGTATAGCACATGAATTTTCAGCACCAAAAACACCTCAACAGAATGGGGTAGTTGAAAGAAAGAATCGGACCATTCAAGAAATGGCAAGGGTGATGTTAAATGCAAAGAAACTCACTCTAAGATTGTGGGCTGAAGTTGTCAGTACAGCTTCTTACACCATAAACAGGGTGTATTTAAGACAAGGCACAAACAAAACTCCATATGAAATATGGAAAGGTAAGGTCCCAAATCTTAAATATTTTCGCGTGTTTGGATGTCTGTGTTACATTCTCAATGACAGGGATCATCTCGGCAAGTTCGAAGCCAAAAGCGATGAAGGGGTCTTTCTTGGATATGCTACAAATAGCCGTGCCTATCGAGTTTACAACATGAGGACTCAAACCATCATGGAATCCTCCAATGTGGTTGTCGATGACATGAAAGACTATTCAGAATTCTCTAAAGAAAAATCCATTGAGAGTTTTACTGAAGAAACTGAACCAAAGAAGATAGAATCTGATGATTCTGATGCAGAAGGATCTGTAGCTACAGGACCTGCTACAGATACACCAGAAACAGTTCTGTAGCAAACTGATGAAGCAGAACGTGCTAAAATTGACATTGATGACCCTGTACACAGGACACCAGGTACAAGGATCTTGAAAAATCACCCTCCAGAGGCAATCATTGGTGATCCAAATGAAGGTATCCGTACCAGAAAGTTGCCTAGGCAACACTATGACAACATGGTCAGGTTTGTCTGATTCACTTCTCAAGCTGAGCCCAAAAATGTCAAAGAGGCTTTGCAAGATGAATCATGGGTAAGTGCTATGCAAGAGGAGCTTGAACAATTTGTTAGGAATGATGTTTGGATCCTAGTTCCTAGACCCGAAGGTACAAATGTCATTGGTACAAAATGGATTTTCAAAAACATGACTGATGAATTTGGTACCATCGTAAGAAATAAAGCCAAATTGGTTGCTCAAGGCTATACTCAAGTTGAGGGAATAGATTTTGATGAGACCTTTGCACCAGTAGCAAGACTAGAGTCAATTAGATTACTTCTAGCTATTGCTTGTGTGTTAGGGTTCAAACTTCATCAAATGGATGTGAAAAGTGCTTTTTTGAATGGTTTTCTAAATGAAGAAGCATATGTTGAGCAACCAAAGGGCTTTGAGGATCCACACTTTCCTAACCATGTGTATAAACTTAAAAAAGCTCTATATGGCCTCAAACAAGCTCCTAGAGCATGGTATGAAAGGCTAACCAGTTTTCTTGTTGAAAAAGGATATAAAAGAGGGGGAGTTGATAAAACCTTGTTTATCAAGCATTTTAAAACAGGGATGATAATTGCTCAAATATATGTTGATGACATTGTTTTTGGTTCCACCTCACAGGGAAAGGTTGACGAGTTTGTCAGCCAAATGACCAAGGAGTTTGAAATGAGTATGGTTGGGGGAATCTCTTACTTTTTAGGCTTTCAGGTTAAACAACTCAAGGAAGGAATCTTTATCGCACAAGCAAAGTATGCAAAGGATCTAGTGAAGAGATTCGGCCTGGAAAGCTCAAAGCACATGAGAACACCCATGGGAACTAACGTGAAATTGACAAAGGATGAGGATGGTGTCTCAGTGGATCTAACCCTGTACAGAAGCATGATAGGAAGCCTTCTTTACTTGACAGCAAGTCGACCCGACATATGTTTTAGTGTCGGTGTTTGTGCTCGGTACCAAGAAAATCCAAAAGAAACTCACTTGGCAGCAATAAAGAGAATTATACGGCACATTAGTGGCACAGCTGATTATGAAATTTGGTACTCAAGGGATTCAAATTCAGATCTAGTAGGGTACAGTGATGCGGATTGGGCAGGAAATGCAGATGATCGAAAGAGCACCATAAGAGGATGTTTTTACATGGGAAGCAATCTTGTGTCATGGTACAGCAAGAAGCAAAACTCCATCTCTCTCTCTACAGCCGAAGCAGAATATATTGCTGCTGGAAGTTTTTGCACACAACTTCTGTGGATGAAACAGATGCTAGAGGATTATGGGGTTGAACAAGAGGTTCTAACGGTTTACTGTGACAACACAAGTGCAATTAATATTTCAAAGAATCCCGTACAACACTCAAGAACAAAACACATCGACATACGGTATCATTTTATTCGTGATTTAGTTGACAGTAAACAGGTTATACTAGAATATGTAGCTACAGAAAACCAGCTGGCTAATATTTTTACTAAAGCTCTTGACTCAGTGCGATTTGTTTACTTGAGAAAGGCCCTAGGAATCTGTGTGGTTTAGTTTTTTTTATTACTTTTCATTTCAATTAGGATTGCATTTCACTGACTCATCTAGTGGTTCATTAGTAAGTTTCACATTTCGATTCTGGAAAGTGGGGAGTTGGATTAGTTTTGTTTCCTGGCATGAACAATCACCTGAGCACACTACCTTAGTATTGAATCTTGGTTATTGATGTCAAAGTTTTTTTTATGATAGAAAAGTGATATACCTCGTGACTTGGGATTGAGAATATCTATCCATTCCTGGACTCTAACCTCTCAATTTATAAAAAAAAAAAAAAAAAAAAAAAAACATTTTTTTTCCTGTGAATTGAGGCCATTCTCAACGTATACAAATTAACTGTTCTTGAGCAGCTTGTGAAATTCATATCCATCCGTTGAGTTTTTTATCTGTTTCGTTATTCTGGGTGGCTGAGTCTTGCTGTTAACAATTTTTTCTTCACCCTATGTTGATGTCATATTGTTTTTTTTTTCCACCAACTGCTTACGACATGTCATTTTGCTCCTTATTTTTCGAGGGAAACTTTGAGTTATCAAATTGTTGCTTACATTATTGTGCTGCATTATCGTTTGAAAAAAAAAAAAAAAAAAAAACCTCTCTGTTTCATTCCTTCTCTCCTCGGTTTCGGTTTCCGTCCTATCCAACCATTTAGGGTTTGTTGATTCCGAAATCACCAAGCACAAGAAATTTCAAGATTCAACATGGTGAGAGCTCGTGGACAAGGTTGGAACCGTTCATCTCAAAGACAAACTGTCTCAGCAACTCTGGCGACGTCCCCGATGATCATTGCTTCGCCTCGCGCCGCTCGCGCCACTCGCCGGAAAATCCTGAAGTCCCAACCACTGCTTTCTCCTCCTTCGACTGTGGACACAGCCATTCCTCTTTCGTCCTCGCCTCCTTCGGGTGACCAAGCTCTCCAAGCTGAGGAGTCTCCACTTGAAGATCACGAACAGTCATCAAAGGTACAAAGCACTTCCCCTGCTCCAGCTCCGAATGATTTAGCAATTGTGGTCCATGACCCATGTTTCGGCCACAACTTGGTGTGCTCTGATCTTGAGGAAGCGAATGCTAGAGATGTTTCCAAGAAACCTTCAAGCAATGTCGTACAGCTTTGATTGGCTTAGTTGGGCTTCATGTTTGAATTGGTTATTTTGAAAGTGTCAAGAAATGTCGTACAGCTTGTATTGAGTCGTTTGGGTAATACTGTGCGTTTTGACATAATCTGAAGTCAGGCTTTCGAATTCGTTGGGTTCGTTCTAAAAGAAGAAATCAGTTTCATTAAGATAAGGCTCTGAGGATTTCGTGGAAGAGATCAAGAATGTGATGGTATTTTGATTTAAACCAGGATTTGAAAGTAAAACAAATATCTGTTACAGATTTTGTCAAGATATCATTTAAAGAGATTGGAGTGCTGAGAATCTGGGTTAAGAGAAATTGCAACTGGAATATGCGAAGCAGATTACGTGGTTTGAATTTTGATCTGATAACTGTCTTATTTGTAACTACAGATTCTGAGACAGATTCAGATTTTGAACGAGATCAGTTTATAAAAGGTTGCTGCACGAGGTATCAGATGAAGTACTGCAACTCTGATAAAGCACGGTGTGCACAAGTTGAAGAGCGAGAGCGTTCATCGGTTTTGACCTTTGAGAGATGAGCTTGTAAGCTTTCGGGAGAAGGCGTTCGAAGACGAGTGGTGCTCGCCAAGCTAGCCACTTAGGGTGTTAGACACAGCGGCGTCGATAGTCAAGAGGGAGTCTTGAGTTGGTTAAGTCCGATTGGTGTCTGTAACTTTTTACGTATTAGTGGATTGCTTGAGGCCTGGGCGTGGCCCCGTGGATGTAGGTCGGTTTGACTGAACCGCGTTTAATCGTTGTGTGTTAGTTATTCTATTCTTGTGTTTTGCTTTGGCAATCCTTAATCGATATTATAAGAAAACACGGTAAAATCATATAACCGGTTCTAACAATTTCTATTTTTTTTTTATAGAAGAAACAAGAGAAAAGATTCTATTAACTAATCAAGGAATACGCATTCAGAACGCTGGAATCTAAGTGAAGAACAAAGGATAAAAGAAAAAGACTACCTTTTTCCCTTTTTCTCTGAAAAACCAGGAGTGTGTCAGCTAATCGGAGTCACAGTCCTCTTATCATAACTAGTACTACTTCCAATGCCAGAACTCCGATGTGAATATCGTTCACTATCTCCAATGTTCCTCTTAAAATGATCATCAAAACTACTGTGATCCAAATTCTTCCTCTTCGTAGTGTCATCAAAAGCGCTGTAATCCAAATTCTGCAAAATGATTGGAAGTCCTTTACCGGCATCCTTGCTAAATCTCTGTCCCACTTCTATGTCGAATTTCTCTTTTGAGCCCATGAAGCCTCGGTCGCTCTCTGGTGGGGTGGATCCTACAACTATATCATCATCTTCCGATGTCCATGCTCGGAAATCAATCATTGATGGTGGGATCTTAGAGCAGAAGACTTCATTATAGTTCCCTAATATCCCCTTGCTATACGGGTTTTTCTTCTTATCATACTGATACCTGAAATTCTCGTAAGTTGTCTGCAAAAGAACATCGATCAGATTAATGAATTTGAATCAAGCTGCTCATTTAATCTACAAGTACTGTAAGCCACCTAATCAAATATCAATTATACATGCATTGATTTACAGGAAGAAACCAGAATTTCTGCCTGACATTCATTTATGGCATAGGTTATCATACAGACAATTCATGAACAAGAACTATATAGTGAACCTAGATCAATACTTTGGCAGAATCCTTTTTGTCCACCATATGCTTCTCTTTTGTGTTAGAGTTTCAAGTGTAGCGAACCAGTGTATGAAAAGAGGCTATGACTGGCAATGAATGGAAAAAACTAGACGGATCTCATGGAGGGAAAGTATTTGGCAGTACAATGTCACTTGTATATTTTAACTTCACTAAGAAAGAAAATCTTCCGTCCAGAAAAGGGTGAAAAATATGCATCACAAATATGACTTCTAACTTGCTTATTAAATGGATATTGAATTGATTGACTCAAGTGACAGATCCCAAACTTCTTAAAAAGATCGATCACTTCTCTAGCTAGACATAAAAAATTGCCTTCAAGAAGATAAACATATACTCATTGATGAAAAGGTTTCTATATCCAATAAAGCCAAAAAGAAGGTGATATAATCCCCTAGAGCTGGCAAAAGAAAAGAATTTGCCACTGTCTGATAAGAACAGTTCTCAGAACAATCTAGTTAATCAAGTGTGACAAATGTTAGCCAAAACAAAAAAAAAAAAAAAAGAAAAAAGGCTTATTTTCATGGATGCCCCATAAACTTCTCGCGTTTGGCAAATCAGTGCCTAAACTAAAAATCTTGACAATCAGCATGATACTAAATTTTTTACGGTTTTCTAACATGACTTCACGCATGATCTTTTATAGAGGATGACCTATGTCTTTTTTGCTTGAATTGGATCGCAAATGAACAAAATTCTCTCCCTTCCATGCTGAATCCAAGGATAACCAGCACTACAAGTGAACAAGTCTTGTTCATATAAGGTTAAACAGACCTAGGCCACTCTAAATAGTGGGACACGTGAATTACATTCAAGAAAACCATAAAAAATTTAACCTCATTTTTTATTGGACCTACCATGCAAAAGATTTTGAAGTTTGAAGGCTCAATTGCAAAGATTTTTGGTTCAGGGACTGAATTTGACAAATGCAAGAATTCAACTTCAAGGGGCATCCTTACAAACACGCCAAAAAAATGTCAGCTCATCACAAATTTGAGATAAAGGAGAAAAGTACAAGGGCTCTTTATTTCCTTTTGAAAACAATCATTAATTTTTGAGAATATCAATCATAGACCGGGAATTTGGGTATTTATCACGCCAGGATGAAACTTTCCTCCTCAACAAAATTAGCACACCTTACAAATCAGTCTAGTTTTAGTTCATCAAAGTGAAAGTAAACTGACAAAGACATTTTAATAACTACATGTTGCATCTGTGAAACAACAAGAAGAAAAGGTTTACCTGATTGGTGCAAATCAAATAGAAATGGAAAACTGTAAGCCCACCAACAAACCAGACAGCGATGAAGCAATAGACTATGAGGATAACTGATAGGATATCGTTAGACATGGCACTCCATATCTTGCCGCCCTCTCGAAGAATGTTGATCCAGGAAAACACAAATACATATATACACAATAAGGTTGATGATGATATAAACATAATGAAGTATGGATAATTGCGCTGCAGTCACAACATGATGGAGAGCAAAGTTAGCTTCTTGGGAAAATCTATCAAAGACCACTCCTTCACTAAGACACTCTATGTATGCTTTATCTTAACTGCTCATAACGTAGTTGAACAAACAAAGATTTAATTTTTCTCCAAGTCAGAACAAGTATAGGGTGGTAACTTACTAATCCAATACACTGACCAACCCACGGACAATGGTGATCAAACTTCTGGACACAGTTGTTGCAGATTGAACAATGAGAAGCACGGGGTGGACGATATAGCAAACAAGTGTCACAGAACTTTACTTTTACTGTGTGACCGTTGACAGTTACGTCCTTTACTCGGGGTATCTTCAGACCAGAGGCTTTAGCATTAACCCACTCCATTGAAGGGGTGGGCGTGTCGGATGCCTCATCTGATTCAGGTGGCTGCGAGTTTCTCGGAATTATTCCCGGATCTCTACCAGATGTCAAGAACAGAAACAAAAAATCCTGCACAAACCATCAACTGGTAAGATTTTGTATTTTCTTTCTTCAATGGTTGAACCATTCTTCCTATATAGCATACACCACTAAGTCTTTAAGTTTACTACTTTTCCGTTTTTGGAATTCTTCTGGAAATTCTACTCCGAGTCATTATTTCATTGTGTTTGATTGGTGATTCATCTAGCCGTTTTTCTGAACCATCCAGTCCTATGCGGAAGCCTCATGTGTCGACTCAAGTTTTTGCTTGCACACTAGACAATGTTATGAACTCAGTTTTGGACTATTTTTTGGGCCTTTGGCTTGACAGGAATAGGACTTTTCAAGACAGTTTTTAAACAAGACGCTTCTTTGTGTCAAATTCTCGCTACTTTCTTATTGAAATTAGTTTTAGCGAACTTCATTTTATCTATAAATTTGTTGAAGTGGAGAGAGTTCTGTTTTACTACTTGCATTGTATCCTCTCTTTGATCAAAGAGAATTGTTTGTCCTTAGATCTTTTTGTAATAATTTTCCTTTCGTAAAACTTCCATACTCTTATAGAAAAAAAAATAAGAAGTAGAAGAGTTCCAATTTACCAACCAAAACAGTGAGGACTATTCCCCCAATCAATACAGGGTAGACAAAGAACGGATTTTGCCCTTTGGTCATCACAAGCATTCGTGTGCAGAATGTTATGGCAGGACCTCCAATTAGGAATGAAGTTAGAATTAGTGACCCGGCATCATGACCGAAGACTACTCTTCCGCCACACAAGAATTTCTGGCACGAAAAAGAAAAAAAAAAAAAACTGTCAGTAATTATGATGCCTAATCTGTAACTAAGAAACTACAACAAGTCTTATTCCAGTGTTCTCTTGCATGAAAAGAATAACATACGCAAAACCAGACTTGAAACTAGTAGCTAGTCATACGTTTCTTGATACATAATAATAAAGGGTTAATCTCGTTTCTTGTCTCCGAACTATATGTCAAATCCCATTGTGGTAGTTGAATTTTAGAACGTTCTAGAACGAGTCTCTGATCTATGACAGTTTCCCAAATTAGTCCTTCCGTCATCTGATAGTTAAAATCTCAACAGAACAGGCACGTGGCAACTATATGCAATTTTACATGTTAGTGAGAACTAATTTTGTAATTTCACATGTTAGGCCGCGACTGTTATGAAGAAAGTAATGCCTTTTTGTTGAGACTTTAACAGCCGAATAGACGAAAGAACTAAGAGCTCCTCAATTCGTGGAAGGCTCACGTGCTCTTGGACTTGCACGTGTTCCTCCACTTCACCAACTTAATTCGTGAAAATCGAGTTGAAAATATTCGTGAAGAGTAGCATTTTCCAAGAACTAATTTAGGACAATTTGGTATGTCAGAGACTAATTTTATGACGTTTTAAAAATTTGGGATCAAAATGGGATTTGAGTTATAGCTTGGGAACTAAAAACAAAAATGAGTTTAACCCCAAAATGAATGGCGTCATTGTAATAAGTTGGTTTATTAGTTTTTCATATGTTTTCACTGGAGGAAACATGTCAAATAATCAACTGAAGTATCCTAGATAAAAGATTTGATCTTTAAGGTATAAAAGACATTGATACATGAAACTGTTTCTCACAAATAATGAAGCTCACTTAATGATATGACAAGATGAAGCTGATGTGTGTGAGCAATCATGAGAGGGGAGAGAGAGATAATGAATGAGAGAGAAGATAAAGTACTTCAATAGTATCATAAACCAAAAAGCCATTAGTTTTTATGGTTACTTCATATGCTGAATTCAAAACCCATAGAAGCAGAAGAAATGATGGGAACTTAAAATTTATGGACAAGGCTCTTCCATTTTTATTTTTTTTTCTGAAAAAAAAACAATTAAATAAATCACAATCTTATTAGAAACAACTTCATGCAAATATTATGTCATTACCATGATTTCAGAATCATATATAAATTAAAAAAAAATAGACCATATATTATAAATTTCTAATTGATTTAACCATCAACCCCACACCGTATAAAAAAGAAATAAAAAATCACTGGCCCAATTTTCAACAACTATTAAAAAAAAAAACAGAGAGAGTTGTATTAATTTATGACTCACTAATGGAGAAGATCAAAACAAAATTTGAAGAATGCAAACTCATCGTTTCATCAACATGATGAATATATGCCATTGACTACCTAAAAGAGCTCCAATAACAAGAAAGCCAAAATATGAATATATATATATATATATATATATATACATATCAAATTGATATATGATAAAAAAGTAGAATCACAACCAATTCATCACCCATGTATCTATTATCATTTTCCATTTCCTTCCTTTAAAAAATAAAAAAAAAAATCAAATAAATATAAAAGAAAATAGGGAGAAGCATACATTGTTACCCTTCCAAACTTGGTAGAGGCGTCTGGGTTTGGTCTTGGGAGGGGTCATAGTCGAATTGGAGGAGGAGCTCCAACCTTGGCTCTTATTTGCACTACTCATTCTTCTTTCTTCAAACAGTCTCAAATTTTCACGAATATCCAAATCAGAAAAACTCCATTTTCGATTCTTTTTACATCTTCTGATTAATGGGTTTTTTTTTCTTGCTTTTGTTTGACCATTTTTTCCTTTCCTTTGATCACAACATCTCTGGCTTTTTCTTTTTTTTTTTTCCCCCTTTCTTTTGTCTGTCCTGTCCTCTCTGTTTTGGATAAGAAAATCCAACCACCTTACGAGCCCTGGCTCGTAAAAGCTTGTCACCCAGATCAATCTTACAAATTTACAATGTCTTTCTGTCTCTCTCCCTCTCTCTCTCTCTCTCTCTCTCTCTCTCTCTCTCTCTCTCTCCTTTTTCTTTCTCTAACAACCTTTGCTGTCGTGGTCACCTTCTGAATCAAAGCGGGTTTTTCGCGCGCAAAACCAACTACAATGGTTTTTTCTTTATTTTTTTTATTTTTTTTTATTTTTTACTTTTCTTTTGCTTTGTTCCTTTTTTTTGTTTGTTAATTTTCAAATTAGACCCAAGAATTATTGGATTGTCTCCTCACATCTCAAATGGAAAAACTCCCTCCGAGCTTTCGTCACTGAGACATTCATTTTTTAACAGCTTTTTTTTTTTGAAAATATTTTTTTAACAGTTTTAGTAATTAGTAACATACACTTGTTAGGTGATTTATACATGAATAAAAATTTTAAAAAGTGTCTTTTACCAATCACATGCACAGGACAATATAAAAATAATTTTAATTTGGATATATTCTTACATTCGGAAAGATATTTTTAATTCTGTCATTGTCATGATAGGATTTTACAATTGAAAATTTGTAACAGTAAATATTCCACACACACACAAAAAAAATTCTTTTGTTTTATTTATAATTCTTTTTATTTTTGACAAACTTAGGTTACACATTTTGTTTTAATCTTTTGTATTGGCCAAAACTGCATATCTCATGTTTTTGTCTTAATTATAAATTTCGAAGTTCATATATTGGTGAAGAGGAGCAATGACCAACTTGCTATAGTTTTTCATAAATAAAATAAATAAAACAAATTCTTCTTAAAAAAAAATGATACTGTTTGCTTTAGTATACATATATTTTCTTTAATTTTTAAAACAAAAAGCAAAAAACGTGTTCTCTTCTTTTTATCTTCAAGAATTTTTTTACAAACAAAAAAAAGAATCCTATTTGGTAAATACAATTTTGTTATGTGTCTCTTTTATAGAAGAAAAAAAAAGATCTTTAGAAATATGACAAAATTTTGGACTAAGTCTTGTGAAGTTTAGGGGTTGAAGCCGAAGTCAGGACCGAGATTTAAGATACGATCGAGATCGAGGTATGCCCTTACTATTGAGACTTACATATTGCTGTAGGATTAGAGGGTGGTTGCCCAGGATCAAGGTCGAAAAAGGAATCGAAGGTAGGGCTCAGGGTCAAGACAAGAATTAAGGGTGGGATGAAGCTGATCTTGGTCTCGACCCAATCTCTCATCCCCAACCTCGTGTCCTAGCCCCCATCCAAACTTTCACTCTAACCCCAACCCTGGCTGACTCCTGATCTAAAGTGAAGAATGAGAATGATGAGAGAGAATAAGGAGAGAGAAAATGAGAGAGAACGAGGAAATAGAAAATGAAAAGAAAATGAGATTAGAAATTAGAGATGCAAGAACGGCCGGCCCAGCCCGTTCTTCTTAAGCCCATGTGGGCCGGGCCGGTCCAGTTCACAAATTTTGTGGGCCGGGCCGAACCGGCCCGTATAAGAATGATCTCGGCCCAGCCCACACCACGGGCTAATTTTACATGAGCCAGGTTGCGGGCCAAGATGGGTCGTGCCGCAGGCCAGGATGGACCGTGCCGTAGGCCTTAAATGGGCCGGCCCACTCAAGGCCCATCTTGGCCCATTATGGGTTTAGATGGACCATTCCATCTAAGCATGTAATTTTCAATTTTTTTATTTTTATTTTTTATTTTTGAAATTTTAAACAAGTTAACAAATATATAAGTTTGAATAGTCAATGGAAATATGGAAAATGATATTTTATTTACGATTAACTCATTAAATAAAAATCTTTTTAAGGAAAACTCAGTGGGATAAAACCTTAGTAAGGAAAAAAGAGTACAATAAAAATAATTATATATAAGATGTTTACAAAATTACCAAAAAAAAAAGAAAAAAAAAGAGAAATATTATGGGCCTAGATGGGCTTAGCCGGGCCATTATGGGCCTAGAGGAACCGGGCTGGGCCGGCCCATCATGGGCCTAGACGGGCCGGCCCAGCTCGGCCCAAGCCCGGCCAGGCCCATATTTTTTCATGGGCCGTGTCGGGCCGGCCCATGGACCGATATATGTTGGCCTAGCCTAGCCCACCAATATTTATGGTCTGGGTCGTGCCTTGAACAGTGACGGGTCGTGCCGGCCCGGCCCGTCACTGTGTCAGGATGGGCCTGGGCTGGCCCACAGGCCCCGGCCCATTGTTGTATCTCTAGTAGAAATGAATGAAGAGATAAAAAAAAGAAAAAAAAAAGAGAGTGGGGAAATAATGGAAAAGAAAGTTAAGTAATTAAAGAGAAAACGACACAAGATCTATAGTAAGAATTAATTCTAGTTTTTTTTTTCTCAATTAAAAAGCATGACACAGAAACAAGATCACCCAAACACTTTTTTTTTTTGAATTTTAGAAAATGCTTCTCTTTTGCTAAAAAAAACAAATTATTTTTCCTGAAAAAGAGATAGAGTGTCCTTTCAATATTATTGACCTATTAGTAATTATTTATTTTAGTTTTTGTTAGGATCCAATAGATCTAAGAGGTATAACGTGTCAGGAGTTTACACATGTAAGTATACGACTTGTCGAAATCGAATCCGACGTGGCTGAAGTACTTAGCGGTACTCGAAGAGGATGAAGATGGTATAGGACTTCTAATAGAGAGGTGGGGACAATTAGGCCTGAAGAAAATTAGAGGAAACGTATCCTAGGATCCATTTCATTGCCAAATGCCCTTGCAAAAATGTTGGAGAACTCAAAAAATATATATAAAGAACTACGTAGATGAAGAATGGTAAGAGGAGTGATCAAATAGTTGATGGAGAGGATGTTTGGAGGCTGGTCAGGACCTTGACGGAGTGGTGCTCTCAAGACACACATGGGATGCTTTGAGAGCGAAAGTGTGACTCGTTGTAGTTGGATAAGGCTTAATGGAGGGCGAGAATGTGACTCATGAGGCTTGATAAGGAGTGATGGAGTTAAGCTCTGAAGGAAAGCATAAGTTACTTCAAGAGCGAGAATGTGATTGGAGCACTTGTTCCGATGGTAAGTGAAGGTTACTCTAAAGATGAAGATGTGAGTATTTCCAGAAGAAGTGTGAAGAAACTTCAAACACTCTTGGACAATCGATGGATGAAGATCTACAAGTGTTCTTAAGGAGTTTCTAAGGTTGTAAACACTTAGAAACTGGATATCCCCTTAAGAACTTGAAGAACTTCAAGTCTTAAGAACTTGAAGAACTTCAAGTTTTTAGCGTAGACTTTAAAAAAAATCTCCCAAGGTGGAGAGAAAGTTGTAAGAAAAGAGTTAGCTAATCACCTCTCAAAAGTTGGCTGAAATGAGGAAGATGAGGGATATTTATAACTGAAAATGGGGGCATTTTGGTGGTTGCTCTAGAGGTCTATACAGCGTGCTCTAATGGAAGCTTGCACACATAATTTTGTGGGAGTAAAACCATCTATCACCTTTCCAATTCCAAAGTTGATGAAGAGATATGCCATAAATAGAATAGAAGGTTCATAATGATGGCATTTTGGCGGTTGCTTTAGAGGTCCATACGGCGTGCTCTGATGGAAGCTTGCACAAGCAATCCAGTGGGAATAAAACCATTTGTCACCTTTCCAATTCTAAAATTGATGAAGAGATTTGCCATAAAAAGAATAGAAGGTTCATGATGGTTACTCTGAGGGCAGCTCAACGGCGGTCTAATGAAGGCATGCACACGCAATCCTGTTGGAGTAAAGCCACCAGATTTCTTTCTGGGTTGACAAAGAGATGGTCCGAAAATGAAATGACTTGGAGGCAAAATTCTAGATTTTGGGCTGACTTAGAGCTTCTCAGGTCTAAAACTCTAAAGGGTGTTCGACTTAATTTTGTGCTTTGTTGACTTCCTCGTTTGGAGGTATGATATGTGTCCAACCTTGTCAGAGATAGTTTGTATGAGAATGGCTAAGCATCCGTCATATTGGCTATGACACCAGGTTGCTCCGTAAGAGCTTGCTCTGATAGACAAGTTCCTCATGAAGAGAATATGAAGGAAGGATGTTTGGTATGGAGGGAGCCTCCTTTAGGCATATCGAGCCACAAAGATCTTAGAGAGACATGCCTTCCATAGAGGGAGTCTTCGTTAAGGATGTTTGACGCGAATGAGAGAAATCCTGGAGATACGCTGACGCAGAGGGAGCCTCCGTTAGGCATATCTGGTGCAGATGAAGCCTTCATTGGAGTCAAAACAGTGAGTTTCAAACCTTGGCTGGTGTGGAGAATCCGTTAGGCATATCTGGTGCAGATGAAGTCTTCATTGGAGTCAAAACAGTGAGTTTCAAACCTTGGCTGGTGGGGAGAATTCTAAGGCATGGATTTTGTATTTTTGGGCTTCTAAAAGGACGGGAGGAAGACTTTTTAGAAATTCTCTATCATCACTCATTCATATTTTATCTTATTAATTTGAAAACTCTCCAAATGGGATTTAAATTAATACCAAATTAAATGATAAACATATATATTTGATAACATATGACCCATCAAACCACGATCTATATGAGTTGTCTGAACGTGTCTTGGGTCCATAAAATGAGACCAATTGCATAACAAAATGCGAAGGTTGGGCCTGGACCTTTAAATGACCCTGGTACAAAACTGAAAATCAACAGTGTTTACTAAATATATATTGAAATAAGAATAAAAATGACATAATTACTAAATTGTCCTTATACAATAACTAATAATATCTTAAAACATTAATAGGGGTACATAATATTTGTATGATCTATTCTGGTTATAGGTGAAACAAAGCTATAAAGGTCGCCGTAGAATGGAGCTTTCCTTTCTCAATTCCTTCAATGATTATTTACATTCTTAATTGTATAATAAACACAGAATAGTATAGGTGAGATATGTAAAATTCCTCCTATCATACCCTCAATTTAATGGTTAATGCTAGATCACTCCTTTTTTTTTTTTTTTTTTTTTAGTAAAAAAGTTGGGGAGACAACCAGCCTTAACTACCTTAGGCACAACTAAAGGGACCTCACATGTCAAGAAATGTTTGCATTGAATCATAGCTATTTATGTTGAAAGACAAAGCACATCTCCCCAATCTCACATGAGGTTAAACCGATAATCTGAAAATAATCTCAAAATTTTCTATGAAACTCAAACATGAGACCTCCTATCTACCAAGCTACTTGGGAATAAGCTCAATACCGCTAAGCTACCACCTTGATGATGCAAGTGCTAGTTAGAGCTGTTAGGATTTTAGTCCTATGTAGCATAAAAAATCCTACGTAGCATTTGTTGGCAATCTTGTATCAAAATCAATTTAATTATTTGTTGCTAATTTTCATAATGATTCCATTTTTATCTGATTGCAATTTGGATTATTTGTTGCCATATTTAGCTCGATTTGATTAAAGATTTGCATAAAAAATCAAATCGAATTTGTGATGATTTTATGTGGAAAAGTTTTGCTTTGCTAATCACAAATTTATCACAATTATTTTTGGCAATTTCTTAGAAAATCGGATTATGTGGAATTGATCCTTGCACGTATTTGAGTCTAGATTCATGAGAGAATAAATTCAATCATTGACTAAGTTTTCTAGACATTTCTATCTGCATTTTCTTGATAATTTTTGGATCTAATTGAAATTATAATTGATTGTAATTTAATTTCCAGATTACGAGTGTCTGTCTTAAGTGTTTTGACAGCTATAGGCTCAGGTACTCTGTCCAAACAATAAACTAGTTGTCTGTCCCCACATTGCGAAGGATTTCGAATATGTTTACACGATGATAGTTGAAATTTGAGGAAGACTTAAATCAGAAGATTTTTTACGACCGAAAGTCAATTTAATGAGGAGATTGCAATCAAATCTCAACCCATATCAAGCAGAGAGATTCTAGACTTTATCCGGGTGGTTCATTATTTAGGGAGAACCTCGTGCAATTCTCTTGGGCACTTAGGTTGAGAACTCGAGAGTCCATTGAGAGAGAATTTGAGTGTTCTCATTTGTGCTTAATTGTGTGAGAAAACCAGAGCGTATACCCTAGGCTTCATTTGTTACTATGAAACCTTGTTGTTTCCAGACTTTGTGATGAATCCGAAGTAAGTCTGAGGATTAACCGAAGGCAGATCGTGACGCTTGGAGTAAGCCAGGAGGACTGAAGGTGAGCATTGTGCTTGGAATAGGTCAGTAGGACCGAAAGCGAGCAAAAGACTTAGAGTAAAATAAAGAGTCCGAAAGCGAGTCAAGAGGAGTCACCGTGACATTAACATTTACATTGGAGACGGTCTTTGAAGTGTGGAAACTTTTGTATTCTTATAAAAAAATTTCCAAGACAAATTTAACATTTAATTACTATTGGTTGATATGTTTACTTTTTTAATTAATGATTGAAACTTTTGTATTTTTAAATTATTTAAAAATTAAAAGTTTACTTTTACAACCTTCAAAATTCTATGATTTTGAGAAAAAGTTACTCAAACATTTCAAACAGTATTGAAGAACAAATGAAAATAATTTACCCCATTATATTTTGACATTAACATTTGCATTGGAGATGATCTTTTAAGTGTGGAGCCAAAATGTTGCAAAGAATATTTATCATGGTGAAGAAATTTTGGCGCAAATGCTAAGAGGATCAAGCAAAAAAACAAAAAAAACAAAAAAAAAAACAAAAGGTGGGGGTCATGTGGAGCATGCCCCGCGGACTGCACACCTTGTCGCACGCGAAGCTGGGTGCTCACAATGCCCCTAAATTCTGCTCGAAACTGTTGCAGATTTAGAAGCTACCATCAACCAAAGTGAAATGTTGAACGTATTTTGTAGGCAAGGTGGCATGCTGAAGCTACCAACAACCAAAGTGAAATGTTGGACATGTAGTAGTGTAGTACTGATCTCATACAAGCCTCAACGGTAAAACCAAATGGATGCTTAACATCTCCAACAACAACAACAACAACAAATACAAGCCTTGAACCTAAATTAATTAGGGTTGACTATATGGATGCTTAACATCACCAATTATAGTAAATGACAAACACTAACCGAATCTATTTAATCATCCGATCAAGCCCGTCAAGGTCCTTTCGTATTGTATTCTCGGAGACTATCCATCTCTTGAGAAAACACAATAGGTGCCTTGTGCGACAAGAAAACATATGAATTCTTGGAGTACCTATCCCTACTCAAGCCTAAGCCTTTTTGGAGCTCTTCTGCTGCTAATGCAGCAGTCAAAGGCTTTGACGCTTAAAATTGATAAAAAGGGAAATTTTAAGACAGATTGTAAAATATCATCAGTAGTCTCCTAAAATATATAATTCACCATTGATACAAAAGAAGCTAAACCGAATTACACACTAAACCGGCCCTGTAAAATTCATGTTACAACTACAAAATGTTAGTGCACTGATGAAGGGAAACAGGGAACGTTCGGCGCATCCATAAACTAGTCAGAATGGTGCAAACTAGATATTCCTGAAGACTTGCAAAATCACATACTTTTAAAGATGATAAACTCAGCTAACACGTAACTGGTGAGCTCTTCTTCCTTGCTGTCAAATACACATCCCAGCTGTCAGAAAAGGCCAACATTATAGCATTTAGAACTAAAAATTTAGAATAAAAAAATTCAACATTCAGTTGGAATATTTGATCTAAAAGTTGCAAAGCTACAGGAAACAATTTGACAGCATTAACATATGAAAAGATATAGGTTATAATACATGCCTTTTGACGAGAGCAATAATTATGATTACCTTTAAATCAACAGCAAGCACGAAGGCAAAAGAACATTTGGTATGCGTAATGATGTCTTCTCTATGGATCACCATAGATTTTTATGGCGACACACAAAAGTACAGGAAGTGTTATTTGACATGATTGGTGATCAATACTCATGAACATATATACGTATATTACTTCTGATTTCTATCATTAGTCATTACCAATGATTTTCTGTTTCAAATGCTTGGCCTTTACTTCGACTAGAAATCTTTAACCCTAACAAGGGCTTTACCCATTTGAGGCAATCAACAATAATGATTGAATAAAGAGAAAATGTGAAATGTAAAACGCAAAAAAAGTAAAAATAGCCTCTAAAAGTAAATGGTAGTCATAATTTTGAACAAAAACTTATGATTACTTTGGTTTTTTCTTTCTTAAAAAAGAAAAAATTAAAACAGGAGTTTCATTAGAGAAACTTGAAGAGCGCAAAGAACAAAAGAGACAATGAAGACATCCATAAAGGCTGATGAAAGTGAAAGAAAGCCACAAAGGTAACTAGAACAAGGAACAACAACCTAAACGAATCACAGCAACAAACGATACACTTTACGACTCAAAGAAAGGATTTAGAAATAAATTAAAGAAAAATAAAAGAACTTCCTCACTCTAAACACATCTTTTATAGCTTATCGGATTCGGACCTTATGCCCTTCTTTGTGTGTGATGTAAAGGGTGATTTGTCATTGTTTCTTCACTGCTTATCTTTCGATAGGCATTAGTTTTGGTTCAGAACTATTCTGATTTGAGCGATGAGGTCGAAGCTTGTGTTGTTGGGCAAAAATAATGCACAACTTTGGGACGTGGAAATGAAAAATACGCTCCAAGAAGGCACAAACGGCTAATATGTATTCCATGAAAACGTGATTAAAACATTACACTATGCATTGCACATTGGCATCACCTGAAAAGGTCATTCTGGTAACATCCACTTGGGTCCTAGGTTCAAACTCAGACTATTAAAAGGAAGTAGAGTTCTAGATTAAGACCAAAAAAAAAAAAAAAGAGTCAAAGTATGTACCGGAAAGAATAAAACTTTGACACCAAGTCTTTTCCTCTTTTTTTAAAATTTTTTTTGGGTAATCAAATTTTCACCGACTTGCAACACTAAGGAAGCTTAGCTGCAAAAGTCCCAACTATTAACTTACGTAGTTTAATAATAACACTGGAACTCCTCCCCTACTCCTATTCCCCAGGCCAGGCCCCACCACCCACCCCACACCCTCTCTTAGGAACCATTTTCATAAACATGGGGCTCGGTAAGCTTCTCACTCTCATGCTCTACTTAGAGTAGTGTTCCATACCATTTTCAACTTCCTCGTAAACGGAATCTAGTAAGCATAGAAGATTTGTTCGCGAAGGCAAAATTTTTGGCTTCCCTGTGGGCTTCAACAGACTCAACCTTGAAGGATTTCCCGCTTTCCTTGATTTTGTTAAGTTGTTAGGATATTTTAGTGTAGTTTGTATCGTGTTGTAGTTAAGTTTTTGGTTTTGTGTTAATTGATCTGGTTTGTTTCTGTTATTTTTCTTTTCTTCTTTTGGATGGATAGCTCATTCATCGTCTCTTTGTAACTTTTTGATGACATCAATAAAGTTATCAGTTTCTTATCCAAAAAACAAAGGAACAGTATCCCAACAATTATACTTTTCCACCCGCACACTTTTCTCTAAACGGGAGTCTGCAATCAACATCAACAACGATGATTAACACACAATATTGCTTGGTATGGAAGTGTAAACCGGTAAAAACCAGAAGTGTTCTTTTCAAAATTTAGTAGACACCGTAATGATTAGACCAGTTACTTTTAGAAGCATTTAAATCATACAGCAGAGGAAACAAAATAAAAGGAAGTGTATTATGGCGAGCAACAAAACAAATAAATTAAAAAAAAAAAAAACATTGTAACTTCTAACCTTTTTCAAAAGGGCCAGTTAGCAAGGTCCATCATCATCAAAACATACTTTTACAGCTACTGATAAAAGAAGCCTCTGCACCTTGACGACCCGCAGAGACATTTCTTCTTCCTCTGGTCTGCATCATCCTGGGAGATTATTCCATAATCATATGTCAATTCTGTCATAGGAGGGATGTGTCTGACTGCGTAGAACGCGATATGGATATCAGACTCATTTTTGTTTTCACGCGAAATTGGCTGCCAGAGTACATTTGGAGAACAGCTGTGGTTCATGAATCGTGCAACATTCCCAGCATACTTTGCACTTATGACAAGAGGAAATGGGATTTTTGGAGCTTCATCGGGCTCACCAGGCAAAACTCCCAGTGGCTGAGAATTACGAGTAGCATCAAATGTGTAATCATCATCTGTGTCAACCCCAAACTTATCAATCTTAGAAGGACTGATAACTTCCCCAGCATATTCACAAATAAATGCTCCGGCACGGATGGGATCCCAGGATCTCAGACCCCAACCTCTGTCCTTAGTTTTGAAAACCTCCAAATGAAATTTCAGGCCACTTTGAGACACACGATTTTTGCAATTAGGAGGGCATTGACAGGAAGCACCACATTCATGCAGTAAGGACTTTTGGCTCACAATAAGCCCATTTGCAGTATATGGGAGAGAACCTTTATTCTTTTCAAGACAGGGGCAGTTGGAATTACCAGAAAGACATCCACCAATGCAAACGCATCCAGAAGAAGGAACTGTTGAGTTGATTGGATTGGAATACTTGAGAATAGAGGTATATGTAAAGTGTGCAGGACCTTTCTCATCATCTACATCATTAACCAAAGAAACAGGCAATTTTTCTTCCCCTGAAGTAAGATCCGGCAAGATAACACCGACCCTTGAAGTAGCTCCTCCTTTCCATTGTTCAATCGATTTCCATATTCTAAATGCTTCGGGCTGACCAGGCATTCTAACCAATTTATACTTAAAAACACTGCAACCATTCTTTGCTTTCTCAGTCCACGATTCATTAATCCTATATAGACCATCATAAACATATATCTTCCCAGATACAGTTGAAAGATCCTTAACACCCCGAATAACTCTTACATCATTAGCCCTATGCGTACTTTTTTCCAAGGCAAGGTTACCCCTTTCAAGCTTCTGATCTGAAAGTTCCTTATCTCTCCTGTTAACACCACCTTGGCCACTGTAAATGAGAACATCTGGATCTTCAGCATAATCTTCATATCCACCAGATGACACAATGCTCACTGCAAGAGGCTCTTCCTCTCCAGTGTTTTTTATGCCCATGTAATCAATTCCAGCCATAGAAGGAGCATGTAATCCAACCAAGCACAACTCCATTCGGAAGAAGAAAATATCCCCAACTTCAACACCCGGGACAGTTCCAATCCTCTTCTTGCTATTTGCCCGAATTCCCTTATTCAGAAACAGTGTACCAGCCCTCAGATCAGGCCGTCTTGACAATCCTGGCACTGCATCTTTTAGATCGTCAGCTTGTAAAACCCTTCTACGGAACAAATCATACATCATTGTGAGATATTCAACAGATGCCCTGTCGCCTTCAGTTTGCCCGAATTTATCATTAAATGATGTTTGTATTTTATCGACTACCATATCTATGTCAGCATCACTCGGAACATTTGCGTGCTTGCCACCACCACCGCTAATCCGCTTTTGTGCCTTGCGCTTTGGCCTCCCCACCTTACCTCTTTCTTCCACTTCAGTCCCATCCGTACCGTAATACTCTGAGACCTGATTCTGGTTTTCGCTATACCCATCTTCTGTTTGAGCACGGCTTCTGGTAACCCTTCTAGACGACCCAGACCCAGTATCTCCATTTGCAACCCCCGTATGCTGCTGGGCTCTTCCAGCTCTTGTGGGAGTTGGTGTTCTAAACGAATTTATCGGAACTGCATTCGATATCGGATTGCTGAATCCAAAAGGCCCACCCTGATTGGCTGCAGCACTTGTATTTTGTTCTGGCGGTCTCTGAGAATCCGACGTGAAAAACGGAAAAAATGGGCATGCCCCATTTGGAAAAGGGCCAGATGGAGTGGCGCAGACAAACGGAGCACCGCCTTGTGGGGTCGAAAACGAAGAACCATTCGGCGCAGACGGAAAGACCGGAACAAGAGACCTCAAAGGTTTTACATTCAAAACCCTAGACTTATCGAAAGACCCAGAACCAGGAATAGAGTCTTCACCCAAACTGTGTTCCATTAAATTAATCCTACTCAAACACAAAAACACTACTTACGCTTCTCTTCTTCTACTTCCCTCTTATCTACTTAACAAAATACGCTTTTCAACCACAGAACACATCACAGAAAAAGCTCAAGAGCCATGCAAAACCACAGAAGCATACAAAGTTGAGAAACGAAAATATTTCCTGCAACATGCAAACCCTGATTTCATCAAAACAGATCACCAGATATAAGAGCTAGAGAAAATGGAAAAACAAAACTTTCAAAGTATATATATATATATATATTAACAGATAATTAATTCAATTAATTAAACAAAGCACAAAACTTGTCCGTGCCCTATGAACAGGAACAAGGAAATGAACAAAACAAACTAATAATAACAAAGTTTCCGAACAAAAAAGAAGGGAAAAAAGAAAAAAATAAAAGAAAAGAAAACCCTTCAGCTTTTGAGCTTAGTTAAAGTAAAAACTTCTCCAATTTTAAACGTTCAACAAAAAAATCACAGCAAAAATTCTTCAATTTTCTTCAATTTTCTCAATAACCAAACAGTAGATCAGAGAGACTACGCAACCAATCGAGCAATTTACCTCAAAAGCCCAGATGAAAAGTGAAGAATATGGTATCGGAAAGCAAACCCACAAGCGAAAAACAGCTGTTTTCCCCCCTTTTTTTTCTCGGAAAGACGAGCGAAAAAAAAAAAAAAAAAAAAAAAAAAAAAAAAAAAAAAACATGGAAAAACCTCAGGCTTACTAAAAATCCGATATGGGTAAAAAAAAAAAAAAAAAAAAAAAAAAAACCTAGTGGAAACTCAGGCTTACTAAAAATCCGATATGGGTAAAGAAACTTGGCAGATTTGAGATTTCTTGAGGGTTTTGCGTACCTGGCAACGGAGACTTTAGCAGACTTCAGACATTTCACTGAGATTTGAGTTAAAACTCGGCTTTGTAAGAATTAACACGCATTTTCTTTCTCTTTTTTTTTTTTTTTTTTTTTTGTACTATGAAAAACAAATACTAAATAAATAATTCACTGTTTCTCTCTTCAGACTAGGCTGGAGAAAATAATCAGGAGATTGACCAGTGGTTTGCTTCTTTCTTGCCAACCGCATTTCAAGGTTTCATGAGGCCCATGGGCCATGGCCATAGGAGGTTGGGGAAATGAGAAATACCCGTTAAAAATGATCCTTTATTCTTTATTAATAATATTTTTAGTATAATAACTATAGTAATAAAATGATATTAATCAAGAATAAATGCTAAAAATTTAGACCCATATACTTTTAAGAGTAAATTTTATAATTTTTTCTAAGAAAAAGAAAAGGTTTGACTTGCAATATGATCCTATGAACAAGGGTCCCAAGATTATCCTGAGGTTCTTCCCGGGGGGTGTCCTGGGGTGTCCCCGGGGGTATCCCTGTTAGCGTTTACGCCCTTAGGAATAAATGTAACGATGTTATTTGCGACATTTTGACTATTAATAAAGATTTATTTATTTCATATATCTACGTATTGTCCTCGTTATGTTCATATTAGTTGAATGTATGATAAGCAAACTAAAAGTCTGAAACTGTTATTCTAAATCTTTAGGTCATGCGTGTACTGAGAAGAACATGTGGAAGACAGGAATCTAAAGATGATAGTCTAAATCATATGATCCACAATCGAGGAAATAAAGTTGGACGCTTTATTCATGTTAAGATTATTGTATTGTCTACTTCTTAACGGAGGGGGCTTGTCTTGGTCGTCGGAGGTAGGACTCTATGGGTAGAGACATTGATATAGTTTTTAATGGTGAAATCTATATTGGATCGGACAAAAGTTGAATTATTTTAATTCATAATTCCGTTTGAATAAAATAATTCATGTTTGACGAATTATATGTTGTCATCTTAATCCTGAGATAGATAATGAACCCGTATGCTTAACTTGTATCTTTTGATATACCAAAGGGAGACATCCTCACATTATGTAAAGGTACACTTACCGGTACATTGGGGGTATGACTCGTGTATGCGTAAATTCGTTATTCATGGATAGTGAAATCTATAGCTGTGACACCCCTTATATACCATCTCCTTCAAATGTTTTAGTTCCTTGCTAACAATCCTAAGGACATGCCACAATCACTAACCTTCACCTGTCATTATGTGAAAACTATGGTGTTTCAATTTTTTTTTTTTTTTTGCTTAAACAAAATTTCATTAATACACCATTCCTATCAAGTTTCCTAGCCACAATTAAAATTATACAGTCATCCAAGGTTTATAAGTTTAACTCCAAAATATATATGTTTACAGACCTAAAATAATCTGTGTACAGCTTCTTTGGTCCAATCATATGTACAGCGGTCAACGAAGCCAGCTCCTCTGCTTACTGTTCTGCTTTGTTCTTACCTTTACCTACAGCACAGAGCAAACTTTAATGAGCTACAAGCTCAGTAAGTAGAGCTACAATCACACAATCTTATTTTTACATACTCACACATAGAGCCGGCAATTTAGGTAGCGACACGACGACACGACTCGAAACCCGCACAAAATTAGCAGGTTTGGATTTATCATAAATAGGTTCAGGTCAAAATCAGGTCGAACCCGCGAAACACGATTAAATAACGTGTCATTTTCAGGTTGACCCGTCAACCCGTAATTGACCCGCGATAACCCGTTTATTAAACGTGTCATATTTAAATAACACGATTATATGACCCGTTTGTTACCTGTTTATTACCTAGGTTAAAAATGTTTCAGTATTTATATGTTTCTAATCTCCCAGCCGCCCAAGCCCAACATTCCTCCAAACCCTATTCTCCTCTTTACTCTCGACTCTCACTCTCTGTCTAACCTCTCTCTCCACTCTCCTCTCCTTCGCACTCTCTCTTCCTCAACTCTCCTCTCCGCCGCCTGAGCTCTTAGTCCACCGGAGGACCACCGCCTGAGCTCTTAGTCCACCGGAGGACTACTGCTTCTCTCAGTCCAGACCCACCCACCCTTGCCGTCACCCACCCTCGCCTCTTCTTCTTTCCTCGCTGCCTCATTCTCTCTAGACTCTCCACTCTTTCCGTCAGATTCGACCTTGGGGAGGTAGGGGAACAGATTCGGTCCTTATTCTTCTCATTCTTCGTCAAAATCGGCCTTGGGGAGCAGATTCTTTACTTGGGGAATGGATTCCGTCTTGTTCTATAATCTATTGCTGGACATGAAGTCAATAAGTAAAGTCTGAAGTCAAGATGATTTGTCTATTGTTGGACATGAACGAAATAAGTACGTGATCTTTCTTCCCAGATGATCTATTGCAATTAATTGTTATCATTCAAAATTTTGAATGACTTAGACCCAGCAATAAGTTTTGAAGATCTTCTTCTTTTATTTTATTTTTATAATCTCTGTTTACTTTTTCTGAGTAAATATTGCTTTTTATTTGTTCTCTAACCTTTGTTATGAGTTTATCGTTGGTGCTCATGGATTTATCTATATATATATATATATATTGTGTTTGTATGTGTTTTTGTTGGGGGGATGCTTGCTTATGTTCAATGGTAATGCATGTGTCATTTTAACTCAAACTAAACCTTTGTAGGCACTTTAAGAAACATTGATTTCGCTCGTCTATCAATCCATACGACATTAAAGTATAATGAATCAAAGAAATGGTAAGGAACATCTTTCGACTATTTTATAATTATCTAGGACCTGGCATCTGTAATGGTTTTCAGTTACCTGACTCTTGGATCAAGCGAGTTTGTCTATTTTATACTGTCCATGGTCATTCATAGCTTTGAGTTTGTGCTGCAGTTACATTTACAGAGCACGATTGGAAGAAACAGAACAGTATTGGAGAGGCTGGTATGTATTTCGGGTGTCTTAGCTTGTCGTTACTTTAGATATTTTTAATTGATACTACAACATTCAGATGTATATCCAACACTGGGTCTTGGAAGGATGATGTATTCTCGTCTGGTGCACAATTTCATGGTTGAGTTGATGACAACCTTTTTTTGGACTGACTATTCCATATATTAGGTAGATCAGGTAAAAAAGCTGGAAACAAAAATTTCCATTAGTCAAAGGAGGGAAAAGAGGAACGCTTGAACTTAATATGAGTCTCTCCCTCATATAAATGGTTGATAGTACAAGTACACGACCATTCCTTTAGTTTATGTTGCCAAATGAAGCACATTGTGGAAAAAGAAATGTATAACATGCGATGATTTTGCTAAGTTGCGATGCTAATGAATATGTTGATTGATGGTCTCTCTCTCTGCCAAGTTTTCAGGACACAAGTGAATATTTTGCCAAGTTTTCGTGTAGATTTCAATGAAGATGTGGAGGATCTTACACAAGATATCTTCAACTTTTCATTGAAAGATGAGGAGCCTTTCTTACAGAGATCAACTTCTCTTGAACGTAATGATGTACTTAGAGTTTTCCCACTGCAACAAATTATTTAAATGTTTAATTATTAATCATGTATGTTTGTTTTCTAATTTGTGAGACTTTTATGTATTTGTTTTCTAATTTGTGAGAGATTTTTACGTGTTTGTTTTAATTTTAAACTTAGATTATGTAATGTCTCTACATCATGTTAAACAGGTTGATAAACATGTTTTATCACTCGTTTTATAAACAGGTACAGAAATAGGTCCACACGACATATTTATCACATATTTCATAAATACGTTTAGAAATAGGTTCAGAAATAGGTTCAAAAATAGGCTAACACGACTTATTAATCACTTATTTCATAAACGTGTTGGCAGGTAGTTAACGGGTTGACACGACACGTTTACGACCTGTTTAATAAACGGGTTATTCGTGTCATGTCGTGTCAACCCGCCAATATACAGGTCGTGTTTGGGTTTTGTATTTTGACATGATTAATAAACGGGTCGTGTTCGTGTCAGACCTATTCGTGTCAACTGATGGGTTCATCACGACACGAACACGGCCTGTCAACACGAATTGCCACCCCTACTCACACATTACAACATCATAGGTAACTTATGCCAATCAATCTTACACTTTATGCACGTGCACTACATATCACTAGGGCCCTCCCAATACTGCCGCCCGCTTTTTCACAATCTGGCCACATGCCAGTATCTCAAATCACAATATCAGGTTCCCCGTCATCACCCACCTGGTTCGAGGGAACGGCCAGCGCATTCAAAATCACAATTTCTCAATATCATAATATAGTCTCTGTCATCACCCACTTGGTTCGAGAGACTTGCGCGGCTCAATCACAATTTCATCAATCACCACATCACAATAGAAGTCCTTTGAGGACTTGGCAGTACCGGCCTAACATGCATACT
>NW_010367622.1:1827576-1903957 GCF_000414095.1 Morus notabilis
ACAAATTGGCCACCGTCATTAGAGCTCAATAGCTCAGCCATAAATCAATTTCTAACTCATAATCACTTTCCCCTGATATCAGAATTTCACTGATTCGTCCATCTTTAGAAGAAAATTCATAAGATATTCTTTTTGTCTTTAAAACTTCTAAAATTAACTTCAAAACAAAGTAGACATGTATATCTTTCCAACGAACTATTATATGTCTCAATCCAACATCTCTAAGTACCTTAAAAATAGTTTCCAAGAAATCACAATTCTGTTTTTTCCTGTTTTTGACAGTTTTTAGAAAGTTTCTATATGAAACTTCCTATGCGCACAACTTGAGCTACAAAACTCCAAATGAGGTGATTTCAACTCTCACACATCACTAATAACCTATTCTAAATGGTGACAAAGGTGGTTTAAGTGCAGTACTCCCATTTCAAAAAGTAGGTACCTCAGTTCTTTATTTTATTAATTTCTGGAATTTGCACTTTTACGATTGCTACAAGAATATTCACAAAGTATTCTATGTAGCCTTAAAAATTATAAAACCAGAATCCAAGAGAGGTAGACATCTAGGGCTTTCCAAAAAGGTATCACAAGCTTAGTTTTGGGTCCGTTTAGGTCTCCAAAGACATGATAAACCATATCAAATTTTGTTGGTTTTTCTGCAGAAAACCAGCCACTAAGCCCAACTTCAAAAATGTACATCTTAGACTACGGTTATCCGTTTAAGGTGATTCTAGTGGCTATACAAAGCTTATGATGTCTAGTTACCAATTATGTAAATCTTCTTTTGAAATTCCTCACCTAATACTCCCAGAATCCGAACAATTATTTAAAGTTTATTTTGATAATGAATTTGTTCATATTTCTTGAAATGATTTAAAGCATGAGATGTAATAGGATATTTATTCTTTAATTAATAAAAGAGTTTATTCATCATTTTGTGTGCATATATTTATGAATATTTTATGAATATCAAATGAAAATTCTGTGATTATTTATGTAACCTTAAACATTGTATATAAGTGTTATATACGAGAGGATAATGTTTAAGGATAATAATAAAAAACGTTGTTCATAATGAATTTAATTAAAGTTCAGAATCTTTAATTAAAACATTATTAATACATGTCATTCCCATTTAGAATGGAACGGTGCTATCCGCACTGTTAATATGGTGAGATATTGAATGGGTGTATTTCGCATAATGAGATTGTGTAGAATAGGGACATAGACACAATATGAATTTCTAATAATTTCCATTAAGCATAGAAATTCTAATTGAATCTACCGATGGTCATATATAGAATGATCTTAATCATGAGTTCTTAACATACTCCTATTTATGGATTTGTATTTTTTTATTTACTCAGTACGGATTCCGAGACCCTGAATCCTATTCCTTGTATTTTGGAGACATGATGAAGTAGGTAGCCAGAAATGTTATTATACGAGATAGAATCCATTCCTTCTTGAGAAAGAAGTAGATAAATAATTCTCTTGAGTGTTGATTCGGTACTTGGATTAGTAAGAGCGCTCTGGTTCATGAATGTGTTTTATGAATCACTATCCATTAGAGAAGCAATGGTACTCAAGGATGAAGATATAATTAGAGAAGTTAACGGATTCCACCTGGCTCTAATTATGAATTATTTATGGAGGATTGATCTATATGCAATGACTATATCAAATGGACACTTCACAGCTTAGAAGTAATTAATGTCTATAACTTCGAGAGTTCAATTCCAAGTTTATAGTGGAGTAACTATTGGAATTAATAGAATTAATTAATTAATTAAAGTGTTTAATTAATTATTAATTTTATTGGAGCTCGGGATTATAGGTCCATTAGTCCCCGCGTCGTCCTTGTAATTCTACCAGACACAAAGGACAAGAATGGGAATTTTAAAATTATGGAATTCTAAAATTAAATACTCAAAAAATAATTAATTGAGAATTAATTATCATTTAAATAATGTGATTATTTAAATTTAAATTTGAATCATGAACATAATTTAAATTTATCCTTTTAAACTTATTTGATAAGTTGTTCAATTTAGAATTCAAATTAATTTAAGTTTGACTTAAATTCGAATTTGAATTTGAATTAAAATTGGACTACAGGATAAAAGTTGATTTTCTCTTCCTTCCCTATCTGAGATTGGCGCCACACACAGGGTAAAAACCCTAAGCATGGCCGGCCACAAGAAAATAAGGTAGAGGAGAATTTTTGTTCAAAATTCAAATAGGAGAGAGAGTTTTGATTCCTTTTAGAAGTTGGACTTCTACTCTATAAATAAGATATGATGAAAAATTGTGAGTGACAATTTTTTAACCTAACTTAGAGGGGCTGGCCGAATTTCCCATTATAGATAGAAGGAAAATTTTTCTCTAAAAATTCCACATCGTGCATGCGTTGGTGTTTGTGGAAAATTCTAGTGTTTGATTTAACCCGTTTTAGTCTCGAGTGTGCCCACACACATGTCTACATAGATTCAAGGAATTGACATGGAAGACTTTGGTTTTCTAAACACAAGGCTTTGGAGCAAGGATCGTTTGTGGTCAAAGAACTCAAGTTATCATCCGAGTCGGCCTCCAGGTATTTTTCCTAATTGAGTTCTTGATATATAAATTATTGTGATTAATTTATTCGTGCATAAATTAATATAATCTATAGAGTATCTCAAAAGTTTTATGAAAATTTTTGTTATACTTTATCCGCCCTCCCACCACGCTTCCGCATCCAAATTCGATTCGGTTACTAACATCTTGTAGCAGACCATCTATCTCGACTGGAGTTAAGAGAAGAAGCAGAAGTTCAACCTATCAACGAAGAGTTCCCTGATGAGAGACCTATGCCCTGCAGACAACCAATGTTCCCTGGTACACTGACACTGTCAATTATTTAGCAAGTAAAGTTGTTCCATCTGAGCTAAACTATCGACAAAAAAAGAAGTTCTTTCATGATGTGAAACACTACTTTTGGGATGATCCGTACTTGTACAAGCATTGCCCTGATCAAATCATCCGAAGATGTGTTCCTGATGAGGAAATTGAACACATTCTGAGGCACTATCATTCCTTAGAATGTGGAGGACACTTTGGAGGAAAAAAGACAGCTGCTAAGGTGCTACAATCTGGATTCTATTGGCCGACCTTGTTTAAAGGTGCTCATGTATTTGTTGCAGCATGTGATCATTGTCAAAGGACCGAAAAAATTTCTCGGAGGAATGAGATGCCCCTCAACAACATTCTGGAGGTAGAATTATTTGATGTTTGGGGTATTGACTTCATGAGTCCATTTCCATCTTCATTCAACAACATGTACATTCTGATAGTTATGGATTATGTTTCTAAGTGGGTTGAAGCTGTGTGTTACCATCCAATGACGCCAAAGTAGTGATGAATTTTCTTCGAAAGTACATATTCACTTGATATGGCACTCCATGAGCAATCATCAACAATGAAGGTAAACACTTCTATAACCGTTACTTTCAATTTTTATTGGCTAAGTATAGGGTTAGACTTAAGGTTGTTACAACCTATCATCCTCAAACTAGTTGTCATGATCGGGAAGATAATCAAAATTATTGTATAAGATAAAATTTCCCGAAATCCTTTGTATTATCAATATGAATACTTCTATGACAATTACTTATTTAATGATCAGTGGTTGAAATTAAAAGTACCAAAAGAATGGATGGAGGAGATTTTGACATGTGGAAAGAGAGAGAGAATGGCCGGCCAACTTAGTGAAGAAGGAATGGGATATTTTGTTGAATTTTGTAAAATGGTCCTCGAAAAAGTCAAAATTTGCATTTTTTGGTCCCTTGCTTTAGTATGGTCGGTTCATTAAGGGAAAACATAAGAGAAATGGTCATTTTTCATACAATATTTTGAATAGTGGGAGCAAGATTTAATCTATAAAGAACAGAGAGCACCAGCTAAGAGAGAAAGAAAGAAAAAAATTCACCAAAGTGAGGAAAAATAAGATTTAAGGAGAAATCGACGGAATTACCGAGGAATAGCGTCACCGAAGCTTGTTCTTCATTCTCTAAGGTGAGATTTCAAATTTTCTCTCTCATTTCTTCACCTTGGCTGTCGTGGAAGTATAGGGAAAGCATTAAGAAAATTTCACTTAAGAATGGTGATTTGCTTGTAACGGTTAAGGAACTTGAAAACTAGTGAATTAAGGATAAATTCTAGGTTATTGAACTTTTGTTTCTAACAATTCTTGGTATGAATAATTTTTGTGGAAATGTGGAGGAACCCTAGAATTGTGATGTTATTGAGGATTAAATGGAATGAGAATGAATTTGGTTCATGTTTAAAGGTGAAAACAATGAATAAAACGAGCTAAGGTTAGCTCGGGAAACCTAGAAAAGTAGGTGGAACTCTGGCGAAATTTAGTTTGAGCATTTTAAACTAAACCGGTTTTCATGACGAATAAAGGAATAAGGGATTAAGAGCTGAAAAGTAAGTCGATTCGATAATCGGTGACGTATAGAAACCTAACACAACCAGAATTCACAATTTTGGACCAAAACTGAAAATTAGGCCCATGACTGAGAAAGGTGCACGGTTTTGGTGCACATTATTGAGATAGGAAATATTTTAGGATTGAATACCAAACATAGGGATTGTAGACCTTTTCGAATTGAATTCTAATGTAATTATTGATCTTAGATTTTGAATCTAATGATCGGAAATTTATGTAATAGGATCAATTAACGATCGAAGTCGGAAAGCATCAAGTGAAACAAAGGACACAACATTAGCAGAACTTCTGTAAGTATCAGTAATTTCTCTTGTCTACGACTCAAATAAACTTATTTCTCTATGTTACTCAATCTGAGCAAATTGTAGACTAAATGTATGCTAGGATGTGAAAGATGTTTCCTGAATGTTAGAAGTGTTGTTATGCATGTATTTACGAGACTTAAGTAGCAGTAAAACTTTATTCTATGAAAAGTATGTATCGATGTTAAGTCGATGTCAAGTTAAGAGAAAAAGTTAAACTTTAATGAAAATTCAATTTCATGATAAATTGCTCAAAAATGAACAAAGTCATAAGATTTAACTAAAGTTACATTTTTAATGAGAAAGTTGACAAACGGTAAGAAATCAAACATCCGGTTTGTACCAGCCTTCGAAGGATAGGTTATCATGATTATGAAAGAAATGAAACCGTGACTGAGTTGGATTGGTTAGCTGCCCCACTCCTTACTGGTTATGCGCGCTATGGTACAACAAGACAGGGCCCATACGAAGTAAAATACAAGAAAATGAAAAAGAAGGAAGCCATTCCATATAAGGGTATGGTATTCGTAAAGAAGAATGAAAAGAAAGAAAAACACAATATGAATGTTATTCAGAACATGAGAATACAATGTGAACAACTAAAGAGACGAAAGTTGAACAACGTATGTAATGAAAGAAGAAGAACTATCACGCCCCTAAACCAGGGTTAGTGACGTGGAGGCTTGTTTAGAAACTTAAACCTGTTTAAGAGAGTGATTAGCGAATAATGTTGCAAACAATATAATTTTTTTTTTCAAATTCAAAACATCCAGGTATTTCCAAAACAAGCCCCTGCATTCAAGAGAAATTTAATTTCAAGAACGGTGGTGAAATTTCCAACCAAACCAGTTTAAAACCACGTCCCTGGTATCATGTCAGGAATTCCCACAGGTGTTTAGCATACACGAATATAAACATGAGTAAATGCGACATCAACCACAGTCTAGCAATATTTAAGTTTACAATCCATAATCTTTTATACATGCCTTGAGATAAGGGATAAGAGGAAATACAACTCTTCACTTTCCTGAAACAAGTCCACGTCGCCGGTAGTAGCTACCTACTCCGCACTACTTCTGGCATCGCCTGGAGGGGTTTAATACATTTGAAAACAGGAAAAGGTGAGCGAAAGGCCCAGTAGGAAATAATTTTATAAAACATTTAAAATAAAGGTACTCACGGTCCGAAGATATACACCCGGAACCGGTCATCCCTTTTTAGAAAAGGAAATACTCACATAGTAGAAAATATCTGTATCATGAAAGTGTGCAGTTCATCATACCACTAAACAAGAAGTGGTAAAAATGTCTATCTAATGAAAAGTGCAGAGCCATAATTCCACTAAACAAGAAGTGGATCTATACGGGTTTCGGGACCTGCCACCAAGGATGCAATTCCCACATCCCGATCTCTGAGGCCACCATGCGTTGTATCATTCCTTAAAATATTTCATTTTAAGAAATGATACTCTTTAAAATCTCATTTCCAAAATCATTAGAAAACCTAATAGCATTCACATGCTATTTCTTTTAAAATCATTTACTTTAATCATGTTTTGTTCTAAAACGTTTTCATGGGCCAAAATCATTTAAAATGAGGCTAACAAGGATATGGACAAGAATATCCTACCTTTCGGATGTCAAACCTGGGCTAGCCTTCAGTTCTCCTAGCCTCCGCTTTCCTTAAAGCCTTAATACTTGACCTTCTCCACTAGCTTTATCACAAAAGTAATATCTTAGGAAGTATTTCTCATTCCTAAAATGAATTAAGTTCAATCATGTTTAATTGTTTTCTATTAGTGTGCCTTGACTCAAATCCAAGTTTCACAATGATTTTATAATTCAATTTTGGGGTTCTTTAAAAATTAGAATCCAATCCATAGGTTTGGTTTTCCTATTTAATTTCAGTTTAAAAACAAGTTTCTAAAGAAATTTTGACAACATGCCAGCATAAATAGGAAAAATGCCAAACCTGTAATTCAAGTTCAATTTCAATATATATTCTCCAGAATCCATCAAGATCAGTTTCTAATCAATTAAACAAGTCCAATAACTGAAAATCCCCAAATTTCATACAATTCCAACAATAACTGTTCAAATCGAAACCCTAACTCAGAGTTATTCAAATTTAACAAAATCAAACTTTCTCAAGCTTAAAATTTGAATCAAAGAGTGGGTTTCAAAGGGTTTTACCTCAAATCAGTTGCTCGAGCGTTGTCGCCCTCAGTTTCTCCCGTTTTCATTTTTTTTTCTTTGGTGGTTCTCGGCCAAACTGCCGAGAGAGAGAGGGAGGGAGAAACCCGGAAAGAGAGCAAGGGAGAGAGATAGAGAACGCCGGCAGGAGAAAGCCCGGAGAAGGAGGAGGTGGCCGGCGGTGGAAGGAAGAAAGAGATAGAGATGGGCGCTGGTTAGTGAACCAGAGGAAGAAAGAAGAAAAAGAAAAGAAAGGGAGAGAGAGAGAGAGGGGCTGGGCTGCACGGGAAGGAGAAAGGGGAAAAAGAAAAAAAAGAAAAGAAAAAATAAAAAGAAAAAGAAAAGAAAAGGAAAAAGAAAAAGAAAAATGGAAAAAAGGAAAATGTATTAAAATTTAAGTGTGTTTTCTAAAAATCTTTGGAGTGAAATTATAAATACTTAAAATAACTTAAAGTCCCTTGATTAATTGTGGAAATTAAATTAGGCACACTAATAATCCACAATTTAACATAATTAAACATGTTTAATTCTAGAGGGCGTTACAAGAACATAAACGATATAAGTTCTAGAGGTACAGAATGTCTTAGGATATTTGACATGAATGCATATATGGGTATGCATAATTGTTACATTTATTATGACATACTGTTACTTGCTGAGCGAAAGCTCATTAAGTTTGTTCGTGTTGTAGGAAGCTCGGGTAAGGCACCGGCTCCCTAAAACTTGTTGCTAGGCATGCAGAGAAGATGTAGCAGCGGAGTATGGGCAAGTGGGTGATGGACACACTGTAGATTTGAAGATGCTGCAAAATTGTGTACAATGTAAATAAGAACTATGGATGTAAAATTATCCTGATTTTGTAGTAAATGTAAAGTTTATGAGATTTTCAAGTTATGTTTTGTAAACTTAAGAACAAGGTATGTTCAAGTACCCAAAAGGCTACTATGATAATAGCCTATAAACATTGATGGCATGAGAAGAATAGTTTGATGCGTGATCAAATTTAGGAACCGATCTTAAAGTTTTATTATGACAAAGTATACATATATACCGTTCATCTTACCATTGTAAGAAAGAAAAAAATGGGAATGAATTTTAGTAGTTTATCATTCTAGAGGAATAGAGGTTAGGAAATGGGTTAAGTATGAACGTAGGATGATGATCAAAAGTTAGGGTCGTCACACTAGTGGTCAAGTAGAAGTTTTAAACATAGAAGTGAAGCAGATACTAGAGAAAATAGTGAACTTTTTAAGGAAGGATTGGGCAAAGAAACTAAACGATGCAATGTGGGCTTACCGCACTGCATTGGGATGTCGCCACACCGCTTAGTCTTCGGGAAGGCCTGCCATCTCCCTGTTGAGTTGGAGCATCGAGCATATTGGGCTGTGAAGAAGTTGAATCTTTACTTTGAAGCTGCTGGAGAAAAGAGGCTGTTGCAACTGAACGCCATGGATGAGTTTTGAAATGAGGTTTACGAGAATACTAGTATTTACAAGGAGAGAACTAAGCATTGGCATGACAAGCACATTATAAGGAGAAACTTTGAGCCAGGTCAGTAAGTTCTCCTATACAGCTCACGCCTTAGACTTTTTCTTGGAAAGCTGCGATCCAGATGGTCTGGACCTTTTATTGTTACTCGAGCCTATCCTTACGGAGCTATCGAGATCAAGCACGAAACCAAAAGAACGTTTAAAGTCAATGGACAGCGTTTAAAGCACTATTTAGGAGGTAACTTTGATAAACAAAAGATGTCAGTCACTCTGGCCTACCCCACCTAAGCTTGTCTAGAAAGTCAAGCCGATGACTATAAATCAAGCGCTTTTGAGAGGCAACCCAAATTTTCTTCCTTCATTTTGTTTTGCTTGTTTTGTGATAAGAACATAATGTAGTATTCAACTAGAAAGAATTGAAAGAACGAAAGTAATCTTTATTGACTAACAAAAATGAATACAAGAGCAGTCCTTCGAGACACTGCCAAATCTCTCCTGCTCAGCACAAGCCAAGACTTCCTCTACAAGACTCCAGTAATTTCCTGCTTCTATTCTATCCCCCCGATTATCTATTTATACACACTCTCATATACAACTCTCACCATTCCTCCTTCTAACAACTAACACTAACACAGCCCTTTAACCTATTCGCCCCTCTTGCCTTTCCGAACATACACTTGTTTAAGCAAGGGCTTATTAGGCATATCAATTACTCCGCCCCCCAAAAAAGTCACCTTGTCCTTAAGGTGAAATTCAGGAAATTGGTGCCTGATGACATCGAAAAGCTCCCAAGAAGACTCAAAATCCGGCAAGTGGCGCCACTGCAATAAGACTTCCAGCTGCCCAGTAACGGAAGAAAAATGAGTAGCTAACAATCTCTCCGGTTCCACGCGTAACTCTAAGTCAGCAGTCAAAACTTGCGGGACCTCCTGGCTGGAACAGCCAAACCAATGGCTTTCTTAAGCTGTGAAACATGGAAAACCGAGTGAATCTTGGCAGCCTCGGGTAGTTGTAACCTATATGCCACCGAACCCACCCGCGTAAGCACTTTATAGGGACCATAAAACCGTGGAGATAGCTTCTCATTGGTGAACTTGGCCAACGAACGATGACGATAAGGCCTGAGTTTTAGGAACACCAAATCCCCGACTTCAAAGGACACATCCCAGCATTTGAGATCCGCTTGCCATTTCATAGATTGCTAGGCCTACAACAAATGTGCTTGAAGCTCATCCAAAATAGCATCCCGCGATTGCAATTGCTACTCCAACAAGGAATTAGCTGTTGAGCCCAACTCGAAGCGTAGTAATTTGGGAGGATCACGGCCATATAAAGCCCAGAAAGGAGTCATTCCCGTAGCCACATGGAAGCTAGTATTATACCAATATTCAACCCAAGCAAGATGAGAAAACCAATGAGTCGGTTTCCCTGACACAAAGCAGCGTAAATAATCTTCCAAGCACCTATTCACCACCTCCGTTTGGCCATCCGTTTGAGGATGGTAAGTCGTACTATGATGTAAGGCAGTACCCTGCAACTTAAAAAGTTCATTCCAAAAATGGCTGAGAAATACCTTGTCACAGTAGGAGACAATGGTCCGAGGAAAACCATGGAGCCACACCACCTCTCTAACAAACAAAGCAGCCACTGACTTAGCAGAAAAAGGATGGTGAAGACCCAAAACGTGAGCATACTTACTTAGTCGGTCAACAATTACCAAAATCGAATCATGACCCTCCGATTTGGGAAGACCCTGCACAAAATCCATGGAAATATCATCCCAAACCTGATTCGGAAGAGGCAACGGCTGCAATAACCCCCCCGGAGACAAAGTAGATACCTTGTTTTGCTGGCAAACCGGACAAGCCGCCATGAAAGATATCACGTCCTGTTTCATGCCATACCAAAAGAATTCCGAAGATAACCGTTTATATGTTTTCAGGACTCCGGAATGACCGCCAACCTTACTGCCATGAAACTCCTCCAAAAGGGCCGGAATGAGAGAAGACTGCCGGGGCAAAGCTACACGGCCCTTGTAGAGCAACATGCCATTGCATAATGAAAATCCCTTCACGGTAGTGGAATTAGCACACAGGGTAGCTCTAATCGACGACAATCCCGGGTCTTGCTAAATTTGTTGGCAAATTCCAGCCCCATCATAGAGCGCCGAAATGGTAAGATGCAACAATTCCAACCCCGTAGGTTGCCAGGATAAAGCATCAGCCACTCGATTCTCAGAACCGGGTTTGTACTGGATCTCAAAATCATAACCCAATAATTTGCACAACCACTTTTGGTGATCCTCGCTGACTAATCGCTGCTCCAGTAAAAACTTAAGGCTTCTCTGATCCGTACGGACGACGAAATGGCGCCCAAGTAAATAATGGCGCCATTTTTGTATGGCAAGGACCACTGCCATCAACTCGCGCTCATACACCGACTTTGTACGAGCCCTAGACGACAACACCTGACTGAAATAGGCTATTGGCCACTAAAACCGCGCCAATTCCAAACCCTGAAGCCTCTGATTCAATTACAAAGGGTTGGGAAAAATCCGGTAGGGCGAGAATCAGGACTGTAGTCATGGCGTGTTTCAATTACTGAAAAGCAGTTTCCGCTTCCGGTGTCCAATGAAAACTGTCTTTCTTCAATTGTTGTGTCAACGGCCAAGCAAGATGGCCATACCCAGCCACAAAGCACCGGTAGTAACCGGTCAAACCAAGAAAACCTCGCAACTCCTTTAAAGAACGAGGAGTCGGCCACTCCAACATCGCGTGAATTTTACTAGCATCCGCCGAAACACCCTCCCCCGACACAATATGGCCCAAATATTCCAACTGACTACTAGCAAAAATGCATTTTTTTTTATTAACATATAAATGGTTGGTCTCTAATGCAGAAAAAACCTTGTCCAAATGAGTGACATGTTCCTCAAAAGTCTTACTATAAACCAAAATGTCATCAAAAAAGACTAAAACAAACTTCCTCAAGAAGGGCTTCAATACCTCATTCATCAAAGATTGTAAAGTGGCTGGGGCATTAGTCAACCCAAAAGGCATCACTAAAATTTCGTAGTGACCCTCGTGAGTCTGAAAAGCTGTTTTCGGAATGTCCTCCTTACACATCCGAATTTGGTGGTAACCGGATTTTAAATCCAATTTAGTAAAGATGGTGGCACCCCATAATTCGTCCAAAAGCTCTTCTATTACCGGAATAGGTAACTTGTCCGGAACTGTAGCTTTGTTGAGGGCACGATAATCAACACAGAAACGCCAGCTGCCATCTTTTTTTTAACTAAGAGAACTAGACTAGAAAATGGGCTGCTACTAGGTTGAATGATCCCAGCCGCTAGCATCTCGCGAACTAGCTTCTCAATCTCATTCTTTTGGAAATGAGGATATTTGTAAGGCCTGACACTAATGGGAACGGTACCTTCCTGAAGAATAATACGATGATCCCTCATCTGTTGAGGAGGAAGTCCATCCGGCATATGTAAGACTGCCGAATGACGCTGCAGGACTTCCTTAATCTGCTCTTGCAATTGCTGGCCGGATTCCCTGACTACATTCACAGTCGGTTCTTTGTTCACATCTAAGGCACACAATTCTAAATAGATACCATGGCCCTCATGCCTTATAGTCCTAACCATGGCTTTAAGTGAAACCATAGTGGTGGAAAGGCTCATGTCTCCCTTCAAAACAACCGCTTCTCCCCGAACCTTGAATTTCATTACTTGGACTTCCAATTCACATGCATTCCCCCCAACGTTTCCAACCATTGCATGCCTAAAAATACATCCACTCCCCCCAATTCCAGAGGCAAAAAATTTTCCACAATAGTCAAATGTGGTAAACACAACGCTACTTCCCTACAAATTCCTTTTCCCCTAACCGATTCCCCCGTTCCTACTTGGACTCCAAAACCAGCAGTGGGAGAAATAGGAATTGACAATCTCTCCACAAGACTTAAAGAAATAAAATTGTGAGTTGCACAGGAGTCAATTAGAACGATTACCTCTTGTCGAGCAATCAAGCCACGAAGCTTCATGGTCTTAGGTGTTGAAAGTCCCACCACCGAGTTTAATGATAACTCAATGAGTTCCGGTCGCCCCTCCTCCCAATCAGGACTCGGCAAAACCAGCCCTTCTTCTTCACAATCCTCGGCGTCCTCATCACTCACCAGCATTATCCGCAGCTCCTTCTTCTTACAACGATGACCAAAGGTAAACTTCTCGTCACACCGAAAACACAACCCCTTATCCCTCTTTTCTTGTAACTCTGAATCCGACAACTTACGAAACGAAAAATCTCGCTTTTGAGTTGTCGTGTGCTCTAAGGAAGCAGGAGCTCTCAATGGTCACTCCATCGCTGGCATTGATCGACCCGGAGTTGGTGAAAACTCCCCCCTCGAGAAGTTATGTGATAGTGACCTTGAAAACCTTGTTTCCGATCCCTCATGACGAAGCAACTCATTTTTTTCTTCGATCTTTTGAGCAATCTCCATAATTTCTCCTAACCCCTCTGGTTTCAAAAGCCGTAATTCTGCCCGAATCTGAGCCTTCAACCCATTGACAAAAATCCCCTCCAAAACCTCTTCCGGCACATCCCGAAGTGGGCCTGCCGAAACCTCAAATTTCCTGCGGTATTCGGCCACTATTCCCACTTGTCTAATGGCTAAAAATCTCTCACAAAGATTCCCCTCCTGCGAAGAACGAAAGCGTTGTAGTAACGACAGCTTGAATTCGGCCCAACTATGGAAAGGTCTACGGCCATTCTGCCATTGAAACCAAGACAGTGCATCACCCTCCAAAGCTATCCTAGAAGTTACCAATTTTTCCCTTTCCGAGCAACGGTTGATGGAGAAAAACTGTTCCATCTGGAACACCCAGCCGTCCGGGTCATCCCCGCTGAAAATTGGGCACTCCACCTGCCGCCTTCGAGGCATCGCCCATTCCTCATTAACCGGTAATTCCTCTAGTACTCCTCTGCCCTCCCATTCATCCCTAAACCGTACTCCCACATGAGGATTTCTCCCTCTTTCCATCCCTCGGTGGATAGGGCCCCCAAATCCCTTTCACCTTTCATCGAATTCCAGAGCCTCCCCTTCACAGGGAGCACCCCGCCCCTCACCTCTCTTACCATTCCAGTTAAACTCCTAAGCCAACCCACGCTCTCTCTCTCTCTCTTCTCGGCCAAGATTTCGACGAAACCCTAGATCCGCCGTACGATCTTCACCCTTCTCGCGCAACCCAGTGTCTCTCGCCAGAAAAATCATGTTCTGCGGAACCCTAGGATCCTCCGGCCCTTCTTCCCATCTCGCGCGACACCCCGAAGTTCCCGCCCGACGTGATTCCGTCGCTCCAGCTCGGTACAACTCGTGATCATCCGCGCGATTCGCCTCACAGTCCTCTACGATCGCGACCATCGGAGCAACTGTCTTCTCCGGTGCCGTCGACGGAGCTCTGAAGAATTTCATCTGTTCCTCCATCATTCGGCGAATCTCAGTGAGATTCTTAGTAAATTCCACCCGATTTTGGGAAATTTCTGCCCTAACCTCCCCGATCCCCTTCTCCATCTCACCGATTCCTTTTTCCACCGAAGACCTAACTTTCTTAATCTCCTTCTCCATTAATTCGAATCTTTCTTCCGTTTTTCTTGTGGCCATTTCTACCCAGATTGACGCTCTGATACCAAATTGATAAGAACAGAACGTAGTATTCAACTAGAAAGAATTGAAAGAACGAAAGTAATCTTTATTGACTAACAGAAATGAATACAAGAGCAGTCCTCCGAGACACTGCCAAATCTCCCTTGCTCAGCACAAGCCAAGACTTCCTCTACAAGACTCCAGTAATTTCCTGCTTCTATTCTATCCCCCCGATTATCTATTTATACACACTCTCATATACAACTCTCATCATTCCACCTTCTAACAACTAACACTAACACAGTCCTTTAACCTATTCACCCCTCTTGCCTTTCCGAACATACACTTGTTTAAGCAAGGGCTTATTAGGCATATCATTTTGTTTGTCTGTGTGATTTTCTTTTTTGTTCTCACTAGTTTTTCCTTGATTTCTAGTTTTAGAAATGGAACAAGTCATTGCAGACTACAGAAGAAAAATCCCTCTCTTCCCGATAATGTGCTAAGTACGCTCTACAAAACCAGAATGGCAAGGCTGCAAACGTACCTACACTATGGCATGTCTAAGGATATATGCTGGATCATCGAAGCTAGGGTATGAATGACAGGTGAGTTTCCTGACTCATTTGTTCGTTATATGCCAGGTATGGGTGTAGCTCTTACGCCAAGAAGAGAAGAGGACAGAGAATCCATGGCTACTACAAATGCGTCAGATGGACTTGCAATACGCACTGCAGAAGCTTAGGAATGGTTTTCAGAAATAGAAGGACAAAATAACTTCAGAGGAATGGTTTGAGTAAGGAGTTGCTGGACAATGTCCTGTCAACTCTTGAGACACATTTCAGTAAAAAAATTCAAATTGCACTCCGCTATCTCTCGTTACAATTGAAAGAGGCGCAGAAGCGGTTTAGTGTCGGGAATCTGATGGAAAAAGACCATGTTTGTCCGTTTTTAAGAAAACTGGATGAGAAATAGCTCCCCGACTCATAAAAGTTGTTTTGAGACTTTTTCTTTACTTTTCAGTGTTTTTCAGGTTTATTTGTCGTGTGTTAGTACATTTCTGAATTTTGTTTCATGTTGCAGGAATTTCTGATTGCTTCTGTCTTTTTTAGTGTTCTTTTCCATTTTTCTTCACCTGCGCTGAATCTTTTTGATATTTGTGGTTTTAATTTTATACTTTTTCTGTCGACAGTCATCTTAGCCGCTCAAGTGTAATTAATGCCTCATCATTCGTGACTTTATAAATAGCACCACTCATTCACTTCACTTTCACCCATTCACACTTCAAAATCACTTGAAAGTGAAAGATAAATGAAAAAAATAATAAAATAAAATAAATAAATAAATAAATATATAAAAAAGCAAATGGCAAATTCTTCTTCAACTCAATGTTTTGAAAAGATTTGTGTTTTCTATGATTCTAACTAATAGAGTGTTTGGAAAGCACTCATCGGAGTAGACCTAGGACGTTTGGTTGATGGATTTAGAATCATTCTCGATTTACGTGTATTTTTTGTGAGAGAAACTACTGTAGTGAGTCACGAATGATAATTCGAACTATGACACGAATTCTTGAACCAAACGCTTAGTGCGCAAAAATTTCAAGTAATTTATGGAGGCGGCATCCTAGGGATATGGGAGCAGTCACTACGTCAGCACATGCTAGGGGTAGCCGAGTCCTTGGCATCATTCCTAATGCCTTCCCGGAGAATGGCATGAGTGGACCTACTTTAGAAGAAGAGATACAGGTATGGAGCATATCTGAGTGGATAGCAACCATGGTCAATTGTGCTGAAGCCTTCATTGCCCTACCAAGAGGATTTGATACTCTGGAAGAAATATTTAACATAGCTTCCTGGGCATCCATACTTATGCATAGGAAACCCATAGGTTTGCTTAATGTGAAAGGTTATTTTGATGGTTTGTTGTCCTTTTTAGATAGTGCTTTGGAAAATGGACTCATGTTTTCAGCAGAGAGGAGAATCCTTAACTCGACATTGAGGACAATGTCTTAATTTAGTAGGGGGTAGGGGATACTACTGTTAATTTCTGTGAATTTTTTTTTTAAATTTTGGTATTTAGTTTTAATTTTTTTTTTTTTTTTTTTAAATTTTGTTTATCTTTGTCATTTTTTAAACCATTAGGAGGAATCATTTTGAAAGAGGTGGCTGAGTATGAGGTGTTTTTAGAGCCCTTAAGACGCACCTTGCTATTTAGTTTTTGTGTTTTAAACATTAAGGTGGCTGGGTGAGGAGGTTATACTCTTGAGACACATCTTTAAAAAAAAGTTATTTGTTTTCAAGTTGATGTGTGTGTATATATATATATATTCTCTAAAAAAAACTTCAAAAAAAAAAAGAGTGGTGATTTTCATTTGGTCCGATGATGATAATTTTGGTTGCTTTATTTTATATAACTTATAGAAAAATATTAATATTGTCATAATTATTTTTTTTTAATCTTTAAGTTTGTCTGTTTATGCTTATACTCCACATCTGAGCATTAAGTCCTTGATCATTGAAGTAATATGTTTATCTGGAGAATATTTTTGTTAATGTAAATACTTTTGATTTTTCAAGTTCTAGAATTTGTTTAATTTTCTCTTCGGGTGAAATCCTAGATTATATCTATACGAAGGAAATGATTTAGACAATTTTTGTATTATTTTATCTTGTTATATTTTTATCTCTAGTTCTCCTCTTTGAGTTTTCTTTGTTAACCACGTTTTTATTTAGCTTTTAATAATTCCCCACCATTTCACCATTACACGTTGATCTTTCAGAGTAATACCTTGAAATTATATTGTATATGAGAGGTTGGGTAGTGTGTTGACTACATATAAAAAAAAAAGGGAGAGAGAAAGAAAAAGAAAATTGAATGATACATCCTTAGTTCTGTAACTAACTAAATAAAAGGGAAGTAATAACTCAAACACGAAAAAAAAAACAACATAAAAAAAATAATAAGTGGTTGATAGAAGAAAGAAAGAAATAAATTTGTGTAGTAAGCTCTACAAGATCCGAGAAGTGATTACGTGTTAAGGTCTGATCTAAGCCAAATTTTCTTTATGCCTTACTTTCACCTTAGCCATATATTTCAAGTTGAATAAAGTCCTGATGATCCTCCTTAGTGTGTGGTTAGTCAACATAAGTGGAGAGGAAAATGAAAAACAAACCTATGAGAGTTGATTATCATTTGGAATTCTATTATCATAAACTTATATGGATTACATGCTATGTCAAGTGAAAAAGGATCATTCACACACACGAAGTATTAAATTGAAATTGACTTATTTTAAAATTAGATTCAATTGATGTTCAATATATGTGTTTTTCTGTGAGCTATATCTCATAAAGCAACCTTTGAGGAATATTCTTAGATGTCACCAATCTTGTTTCCAATTCCATTTATCGAGTTTGTATTTTACTTTCTCTTTGTTTACTAAAAAAAAAAGTAAAATTTTGAGTTTGGGGTGTAATAACTCTACAAAATAGAGTAATTTTACTCTTAATATTTGTATGAAAAACTAGTTTAGTTATAAGATTTTAATTTATTTTTCTGTGTTTTGTTAGTTTTAATTTATTTGTTTTAGTTTTAGTTTTCTTTGAATTTTAATTAATTTTGTATGTTTTTCTTTTATTTTAGTATGTTTGATTTTTTTTTATTTTTTTATTTAAATACTATTTGAAATTTAGAACAAAACAATATTAAAACTGGTAAATTTGGACCACATTTCATAATTCAAAACTGATTAAAACCGGTTTTTTATACATATATAATTATAATTTTATTTTTCATTTCAGAATAAATCTCAACCTTCGGATCAAGAGAGTATGAATGGTCCAGATTGAAGAGTATACTACACTCTCAGAAAAAGGGAGAGTGAGCAGACAAATGCATCAGCGCTGACGTCATCACGCGCCCCACATGTCTCCCACTATCTCTCTCACTTTGGCCTCGTTCACTTCGCGGATTCGAGTTTTTAATTCAAGTTGAGATGTGACATTTTCTGAGAGCTTTTCACTGTAGCAGAAAAAGTTAGATGTGACATTTTCTGAGAGCTTTTTACTGTAGAAATCTAAAATTGAAAACTCAAATCGGTGAAATGAACGAGACCTTTATGGTTAGCTTTTAATCAAGTCCATCTGAACTCGTTTCATTAACTGCCCAGATATCACTCTATCTTAGTAAGCCGTTGGATTGTGCCACGTGTCAGGAATATTTGAAGGAACCAATGAGAAGATAGTTTCAGGTAGTTCTTACCGCATTGGATTAGATTCAAAATATTCGATTCTCAGGGTGATTTTGGAGGAAGAAAAAAAGAACAAAATAATTCTTACATGCTCGACGACTTAAGAGAAGAGTTTTTAGCGCATCTCATTAGCAGAGGCATGTAAATAGGTCATTAAGGGAATGTTTGGTTGGAGGATTCAAATTATGATTTAAATCGTGGTTCATGGTTCGCTATAGTATTTTTTCTCATAAAAAATACACGTAAATCGAAAATGATTCTAATCAGATTATTCTAATCCATGAACCAAACGTCTTAAATTGGAGCCTTCATCATCCCTCATTCCACAAATAAATGAGTTAAGAAGCTCCAAAAAAAAGTGTTATTTTAGTTTTAAAAATTTGTAACTTTTAGTTAAGCTTAGTTCTTGGAGGGAGAGTTTTAAGTATTGCTAGGAAGAGTCGTCAACATAGTTAGTGTTGGAACTTTGGATGGGCCGCCCGTGACCACTCAAAAATACTAATTTTGTGCCTGATGCCCAACCCGACTTGCCCAAAATTTTTGGGCCGCCTAAGCCTGAGCCCGAGAAGGCCCGTGGATGGGCCGCAGGCCTGGCTTTGGTTATCCGAGCCCAGTCGGACAGCCCAAGCCAGCCCGAAATGCCTAAAAAAATATATATTTTTATATTTTTTAATTTTTATAATTATTAAGTTATTTTGTGTTAAAATTATATAAAAACTAAAATCACCCTTCAATGCACATTATTAACACAATTTAATAAATTAATTTTGTATATTAATTTTGAAATTCATAATTCATGATTGCCTCTTTAAAAACATTACTAAGAAAAATCCAATTGGGATAAAAACTTGGTAAGGAAAAAAGAGTGCAATCATTTTGTGATGAATTACAAATTTTACAAACTTACAAAGTCTAAATATACAATTACAATGTCGAAAGTAAATACATATTTACAAATTACAAATTTACAATTTAATTTGAAGCTGAAGGATCGTCTTCAAAATTAAATGTTAATCTATTAAATTCACCGATTCATTCTTGACTTGCCAGGGAAATTGTATCCTGTAAACGTTGATCGGCTCGATCACAATCCTTAATGCAGACCAAGGTTTCAACAATGTCCCTTTGCAATGCGTTTCGGCGTTCCTCAAGTATTCGTCTAGTCGTACTGAAGGCTTGTTCGGATGAAACAGTGGAGACTCGGATCGAAAATATATCTATTGTCAATCGAGTTAGGATTGGCCAAGTTAATGCTCGTGCCCTCCTCCATTGAACTAAGTCAAACAACTCTCTAGTATCGTCGACTACTAAGCTCTCACTAAGGTACGCCGAGTGTAAAAGGTTTATTAATGTTTCTTTTTCTTTTTTAAATAATTTTAATAAATCTTTCCTAAGAGTAGTTTTTGAAGTGAACTGTGCATTAAGATTATGTACAACTTTAATATATCGTTGCCAATTAGGATGCTCTACAAAACTAAGTGGTTGATCTAATGCAGCTATCATTCACGCAACTTCCATACGATCTACTTGCGGATCATATTTTTAAGTGGTTAGACCACCGGTTGCGCGATCAAAATATAATTGTGTTTGATGAAGTTCGGCTCCGCCGGACTGGCTAAGCTTTTGAAAACACTTTTCGAAGTGTCTTCTCAAGTGTGTTGTGCCGTGAATAGTGTCACCTTATAATTTAGATAAGCAATATTTAAATGAGCTATATGTTTAGTGTTACCTTCATTGTTGATCTTCTCAGTTGTGTCGAAGTGATCCCAAACTTTCGAGGTGCACTCGTATTTCCTCCTGGAGGTTGCAACACTTACAGACGCAGTCGTACTTGCACTCGCCGCTTCTCCACGCTCACCACCATTGCAACCACGACCTCCTGTACGTCCACCAGGGCTCGGATTAGCACTTTCCTGCGTAATAAATTCATTAGTGGGAAATTGTCCTTCTTCCACATTGTGTTGGGCATCAACGAGAATACTACTATAACCAAAAGAATTCATTATAAAAAAATAAGAGTGATTTGAGAGAGAGAGCGTTAGGATATTGTGATTATGAAACAGATTTGAGAGATTGAGAGAAATTGAGAGAGATTGAGAGAAATTGAGAGGGATTTAGAAAGTTTGAGTGAGGAAAATTTGTGGGGGATGAGGGGTATTTGTAGGAAAATTTTTGGGCTAAAAATTGATTTTTTTCCCCCAAATTCGGATCTCACAGTTATTTTTTTCGGCGGGGGGCCGCCTAAGCCTGAGCCCGAGAAGGCCCGTGGATGGGCCGCAGGCCTGGCTTTGGGTATCCGAGCCCAGTCGGACAGCCCAAGCCAGCCCGAAATGCCTAAAAAAATATATATTTTTATATTTTTTAATTTTTATAATTATTAAGTTATTTTGTGTTAAAATTATATAAAAACTAAAATCACCCTTCAATGCACATTATTAACACAATTTAATAAATTAATTTTGTATATTAATTTTGAAATTCATAATTCATGATTGCCTCTTTAAAAACATTACTAAGAAAAATCCAATTGGGATAAAAACTTGGTAAGGAAAAAAGAGTGCAATCATTTTGTGATGAATTACAAATTTTACAAACTTACAAAGTCTAAATATACAATTACAATGTCGAAAGTAAATACATATTTACAAATTACAAATTTACAATTTAATTTGAAGCTGAAGGATCGTCTTCAAAATTAAATGTTAATCTATTAAATTCACCGATTCATTCTTGACTTGCCAGGGAAATTGTATCCTGTAAACGTTGATCGGCTCGATCACAATCCTTAATGCAGACCAAGGTTTCAACAATGTCCCTTTGCAATGCGTTTCGGCGTTCCTCAAGTATTCGTCTAGTCGTACTGAAGGCTTGTTCGGATGAAACAGTGGAGACTCGGATCGAAAATATATCTATTGTCAATCGAGTTAGGATTGGCCAAGTTAATGCTCGTGCCCTCCTCCATTGAACTAAGTCAAACAACTCTCTAGTATCGTCGACTACTAAGCTCTCACTAAGGTACGCCGAGTGTAAAAGGTTTATTAATGTTTCTTTTTCTTTTTTAAATAATTTTAATAAATCTTTCCTAAGAGTAGTTTTTGAAGTGAACTGTGCATTAAGATTATGTACAACTTTAATATATCGTTGCCAATTAGGATGCTCTACAAAACTAAGTGGTTGATCTAATGCAGCTATCATTCGCGCAACTTCCATACGATCTACTTGCGGATCGTATTTCTAAGTGGTTAGACCACCGATTGCGCGATCAAAAGATAATTGTATTTGGTAGAGTTCGGGTCCGCCAGACTGGCTAAGCTTTTGAAGACAGTTTTCGGAGTGTCTTCTCAAGTGTGTTGTACCGTGAATAGTATCACCTTATAATTTAGATAAATAATATTTACATTGAGCTATATGTTTAGTGTTACCTTCATTGTTGATCTTCTCAGTTGTGTCGAAGTGATCCCAAACTTTCGAGGTGCACTCGTATTTCCTCCTGGAGGTTGCAACACTTACAGACGCAGTCGTACTTGCACTCGCCGCTTCTCCACGCTCACCACCATTGCAACCACGACCTCCTGTACGTCCACCAGGGCTCGGATTAGCACTTTCCTGCGTAATAAATTCATTAGTGGGAAATTGTCCTTCTTCCACATTGTGTTGGGCATCAACGAGAATACTACTATAACCAAAAGAATTCATTATAAAAAAATAAGAGTGATTTGAGAGAGAGAGCGTTAGGATATTGTGATTATGAAACAGATTTGAGAGATTGAGAGAAATTGAGAGAGATTGAGAGAAATTGAGAGGGATTTAGAAAGTTTGAGTGAGGAAAATTTGTGGGGGATGAGGGGTATTTGTAGGAAAATTTTTGGGCTAAAAATTGATTTTTTTCCCCCAAATTCGGATCTCACAGTTATTTTTTTCGGCGGGTCGGGTTCGGGTAGAAAATTGAGCAATGGTCAAAAAAATAGCTGTTGGGGTCAGGCAGTTTGGGCTTCGGGTCGAGTCGGGCACCAATGGTCAAAATTATATACGTTGGTCGGGCTTAGGCTTCGGGCAGATCAGGCCTGCCGAAAAAATTTAAAAAAATTCCAGCGAACGGTGATAACACAGCGGCGGGCTCTAGCGAGTTGTCCATTTTTAGGTTGCCCGAGCTCGAGCCTGAAAAATAAAGTTGGACGGGCCGGCATTTGGGCCTGCCCACTGAGCCCAAAAAATTCAAACCTCGAGCCGGCCCGCCGGCCCAAAGTTCCAACACTAAACACAATTAGGAGATCTCCAGTTTAGATTAAGAACTGTTCATCCACCAATGTTTGTTCAAAAACTCTACTTTTACTATTGTTGTTATGAAAATGTTATTTGAGTTTTTATATTGTGTTAGTTTAATTACAATTATGTTTTAAATTTAATTTTTGCTGGGATATTGACGTAATCGTATTATGATGATTTAATTTGTGTAAACGTTATTATGACTGTCATACTTATGTTGACGTATTTATTTCTGGACATAATACTTTTGTAATTTCTGATCAACTTTTTGGATGAATAGAGGATCAAAATAAAATTGAGATGAGCTTTTTGTGATATAGCTCTAAAATAAATACCGTAAAATCTGACATAGTATAGAAATATAACTAGTTCTTTTTATGTGGCCATTTTTTAATTCATTAAACTTAATGACAATTTTTGTAATTTAATTCACATAGAGATATAATGGATTTTTATTAAAATATATATTTTATGTATAACTTGAAAAAGAGTACGTAAAATATTAGAAGACTCGAGTATGATCTAAAAATCATTGTAACATTTAAATAAATTAAATCTGATTAATATTGATGAAATCACGATTCTCAGTATTTTCATAATTATTGTTTAAAACTTTAAATAAAATTTTACTATTTGAAAATTTTGATTTGAGCTTAAATTTTGTAAAAGTTAATAAAAAAAAATCATTTTTCAATCACTCAAATAAAGTTAAAATTACTACATTTCAGTACTTAATAAATATAATGTGCTTGTTTGGAATCAGTTTTGAAATCATTTTTTACGACAATCGAGGCGTTAAAAATGAAATTGGTCCTCAAACCACGTTTGGTGCATTGATGAATTGAAAACGGAAAGGAAAATGCTCTTCTCCATTTCACTTCTTTGTGTTGCTTTTTGAAAACAGTAAAAGACCGTTTTCCCTTTTTCATGTTCATTTTCATTTTCATCTCTCCCTTCTCTAACATTAATTTACGTAACCATATCAAGATCAAAACCAAACATATCAAGATCAAGATCAAACGAAAAATTAATCAACATATCAAGATCAACAAAACCAAACAAATGAAAATGGTAAAAGTCTTCAAGAAAACCATATCTCTCTCTCGACGCTACTAAATCCAAAATTCTGATTGGATTTAGCGCAATTCTGACGTGATTAGGGCTTGGGCTCACCGGGATCTGGACATTGCAGAGTTGGGCTCATCAGGATCTGGGTGTGGCAAAGCTTGGCTAGTCGGGTTTAGGCGTTGCGGAGTTGGCTTGCCGGATCTAGTGACTGGGAATTGGCTCGCCAGATTTGGATCAAGGAGGAAGAGGGGCTATACCGATGGGAGAGGGAAAGGGGGTGAACGGAGAGATATAGAGGGGATAGAGAGATTTTGTCGAGATAGAGAGAGAAGAGGAGAGATGTTAACTTGTGTTAAAAACTTTTTGTGATACTTATCTGTAATGTACCTTCAATTAAAAATTTTATTTAATTATTTGCAATTGACGTGCTTATAAAATATTTGATTGTTATTACTAATTATAATCAATTAGTATACTAGTTTCCGTAAAAAAATTAGTATACTAGTAATATATTAATCATGTACTAATATACTATTACATGTTTTTAAAAATGTAAACCCAAACGCAATTTTAATTTTTTCTTATACTAAAAATAATCTCTGAATAAAACTACTAAATACATTTTTAGAAATAATTCCTACTTGAAATTGAAAACATTTTTATTTTCATTTAAATACACAAAATAAAATCATTTTAAAACAGATTCCAAACGCATTTAATATTTATGTGAGAATAATATTTTTAACTCACACTTTATTACTTGTGCACTTGCGTGCGATTGACCCACACCATACATTGGCTCCGTTTGGTAATGCTTTTGGGAAGCTAAAAGCCCTTTTTTATTTTAGCTGAAGCTCAAAAATGTGTTTGGTAAACACATAAAAATGGATTCTTAAAGAATCCAGAAGCTATTTTTCATCTGAAATCAGAAGCAGCTCACTTGCTGCTTCTGATTTCAGATTGTGCGGGAATCTAAATGGAGCCATTAATGAAATTTTGGTTATTCCCAAAATAACCCATCTCTGCCTCGTCCTCGTGCACACATCTCCTCAGCCTCTCCCCCTGAAACTCTCAGCCTCTCAACCTTCGCTCGTGCTCTCTCGCCTCAGCCTCTCAGCCTCCTCTCGTGCTCTCTCACCTCACCCTCCCTCAGCCTCTCTCAGCCTCAACCTTCGCTCTCTCAGCCAAAGCTCTCTCCCTCCGTTTATTTGTCTTCTCTCTCTCAGACTCCTTCTCTCTGTTTATCTCCAGCGATTGTCGGCAGCGGAGTCCCCAAAATCTCTGTTCGTCGCTGGCTGAGACCGGCGGATCTGGTTGGAGCTCGCAATTTCTGCATTTGTAAGTGCTCGATTGAACCTTATTTTTTAATGTCGATTTGGTGTGTGGCTTGATGAAATTTGGGTTTTGAATGTCGATTTGGTGTTGGTGGTTTCGAATGTCAATTTGGGTTTCCAGATTTTGTACAAAATTTTGTTCTTCGACAGCCATTTGATCTCGTAAAATTTTTTTTCCAGATTACTCCGAATCTGTTGAGTTTTGTTGAGTTCCTTAAAATTGCTAATCGATGCATTGCCCTTTTCCTTATGTTGATCTTTATTGCTGAATATCTCGATGACAAACAGTTGTGCAAAAGCTGAGATTATAGGACAAATTTTACAGTTTTTTTACTGTAATGTATATGAATTGTTTCTGGTGTTTTGGTTCATCTGGGCATAGGCTCCGTTAGTATGAATGTCATTGAAGAAACAGGGAGAACAGAAAAGAAATGGTCAAGATTAGGAACCAACCATCTGAAATGCAACTGCTAATCTTAATGAAATTAAAAAAAAAACGAAAGACATTAAGAAATTAAAAAAAAAAACCGTAAGAGAGAAGAACATGACCAATTTTTCATCCTTCTTCTTGAAATGTGAAAACTTAGTTTTTGTTTTTCTGTTTTATTTATTATTCATCATTTTTAGACAGTTAGACATGATCTTTATTATTAGTATGTGGAATTAGTTCTTGTCTAGGGTTTGGATGGATTCAATTGGGATTCTTTGATTGATTATTGAATGAATGTGTGATTGATTTTCAGCATATCAATTTGTTGTCTTAGATCTGATTCTTGTGAATGAATGGCCATTATTTACATGTTTGAGATATTGTATGAAGAACTGAAAAGTGAAATATGATATATGACCATTAAAGCAATAAACTTGGGGTTTGATTTATATAGAGATATAAACACACCCCTGTGATTCGTTTGATTCATGCATGTCAAGCCACTACGTGAGGAATTACACATATCGTCATTGAAATTAATGAGTTTATGTTAAAACTTGTGATCAAGACAGTAGACATAGGTTTAACATAAAATGTGTGTTTTGAAAGAGATGTACATATAAATTAGGAGATCTGATCATTGATATTGTTGAGGATCAATTCATGCGGTTCATTGTCAATTAATCATTGGAAACCAATTGATGAAATCCAAGCTCTAGAACCTTCACCATTGATTTTATTAAGTTTATTCAATTGTATTATTAGCAATTAATTTTTCTCATTGTTACTTATTACAATTCTGAACATTTTGACTTTCTAAATAATATAGTTATAATATTGGTATTTGATAACACCCTTTCTCAAAGGACGATATCTAGATTTATCTATATTACTTGTTCGACCCGTACACTGCGGATTTTTATCAACAACATCCTTTGATCCACTTTCTCCACCTACCTCCAAAACCTTTTTTCTCCATAACGAAATCTAGAAACTCCCACTCAACATGATCGTATGCTTTCTCTTCTTGAGTTCGTTAGAGCTTTATGGAATTTGCAGTTCTAGGATATTGAGGTTGGGAATGTTATGAAAACTTGATTAAGAACCATACCATATAGATTTTAAGAATTGGGAATTTTTTTTTATTATTAATGAAATTTGAGAACCATACCAATTCTGGCATCTGTGTATCGGTTTCTGCATTAGAAGTTTAAGGGCTATAACCTCATGTATCTGCTCCTAGTTGAAGTGCAAGTTTTTTGGTCTTTAGGTTAGGTAAGGTTGGTTTGAGCCTTAAGGGATTGGAATTGAAGCTTTAAATATTTTTAGAAGAAAAAACCACTTATAGCCCCTTTCTTTCTTTCTTCTTCTTATATATATGTATATGTATGTATATATGTATGTACGTATAATGCAATCAATAATGTAAAAAAAAGTGCTTCTCACTGTTAAAACTATCTATTCTAGTCTAATCTAATATAATATATAATATAATAATAATAATAAGTAATATTAATGCCTAGCTTCAGAATTCTAATAAGCTTAGCTAAATAGATCACATATGCTTAACCAATGACCTGATCAACATTTCTACAAACCATGTTATGATATGCCTATGTTATTTATTTGCAGCTTAAACTGTTTGATCATTTGTCATTTTTACCGTTCTATTTGTTTTTACCATTCAATTGCAATACTAGCAAGAATGGAGGTTGACACTCTTGTGGTTAAATATTGCTTAGCTATTTGTTCACTATCATTTGCTTAAAAAAGCCTTAAGTTGCTTTAGTTATTTTTATTATCTATAAATATGCGTTGGGTTTATAATGGTGGTAGCACTTTCAGTCATCATTTGTTCAAATTGAGGGTAGTGCAGCACAAGGTAAGGCGATATGGGATACCGAGGCAATATAGCTTTTTTGTGATTTCTGTATCAAAGAGGTTGAAGGTGGACACCGACCTGGGACACATCTTGACAAAGTTAGATGGGAAAATATAATTTAAAAATTTAACGAAGCAACCAAACGAGTGTATAAAAGAACACAATTGAAGAATAAGTGGGATGCTTTGAAGAATGATTGGAAACTTTGGAAGGAACTTGTTGGGAAGGAAACTGGTTTAGGTTGGAATAATAAAAAGAATACTATTGATGCATCTGAGGAATGGTGGCATAATAAATTGTAGGTATACGAACAATATACGAATGAAGTTGCACATTATTGATAGTGTAGTGTTAGTGTGTGGCAAGTTTAATTTATTAAAGTATTTTTATAGATTCATCCTAACGCAGCGAAGTTTCGCACTTAGGGAATTGAACCAGAGTTTGAGGATAAGTTGAATAGGATGTTTACTTATACTGTGGCCACAGGGGTGTATGCTTGGACACCTGCATCTGGACAGATGCCATGTGAGGATGATAAAACAACAAATGAAATGATATCTCCACTTGAACAACTTGAGAGTAGTGGATCGTCAGATGCACCTATCGGGAGAGGAATGCCACATGACCCTAAGAAGAAGCGTCCAATCGAGCTAGATGAGGGACAAAAGAAATTCAAAAGAAGGAAAGGTAAGGATAAAGTTGGCGGTGCGGCCAAATTGTCTCAACAAATTGAGCGCCTTGTCACTGTAGTGAAGACTATTAGTACCGGATCATCCATTGCACAAACTAAAGGACCAGATTATAGCATGACACGAGTTATTGAAGTCCTTGAATCTCTACCTGGATTAGAGAGTGGGAGCGAGTTGTATTTTTTTGCTTTCCACTTGTGCGCAGACACAATTAAAAGAGAGGCATTTTTTACTTTGAAACAACCTGAGTTGCAGCTTAACTGGCTTAAGTTTGAGCACGGCCTAGGATCATCCTCTTAAATTCCCTTGAGTGTCCCTTGAGTGTCCCTTGAGTCTTCCTTTACTATGAGTAGTATTTTAGTGTGGATTTCATTAATTATGTACCAGATTGTTGTTTTTTCCATGCTTTCGAATACAATGTATTAAATATTGTACTCTATTTTTATCCATCAGACATTGATATTTTCTATTATTTCATTTGAACATTGTTTACATGCAGGTTTCTTCATTATTAGCTGGGATGTCTGACAATATTACCCAGCTACGTTTACAACTTGTTTGTGTTACTGCACACATCATTGAACAATATTATAATAAGTATATTCATAAAAATCCTTATATGAACTCTGCTCAAACTGGAAACATGTGGGTAATGGAGTTATTAGGCGGACATGAAATTAGAAGTTATAGAATGTTTAGAATGGATAAGGATGTGTTTATGTCCCTATGTAATGATTTGCAATGTAACTACGGATTACAGGGATCAAGAAATATGTCCGTATTTGAAATAGTCAGAATGTTTTTGTTCATTTTAGGTCAGGGTGTGGGAAATCATTCAACACAAGAATGATTTCAACACTCTGGTGAAACAATTAGTAGATATTTTGAGTATCTTTTAGACATTGTTTGTCGTATGAGTATGGATGTTATAAAGCCTGATGATCCAGAGTTTAGTGGAGTGCCTCAAGAGATATTAGTGGATTGTAGATATATGCCTCATTTTAAGGTATTCTCTTAGTTCTTAATATGCTTCATTCCTTATTTAAAGTATTCATTTTAAACATAGAACTTTCTTCTTTTTAGAACTGTACTGGTGCAATAGATGGTGTACATGTTCTAGCTATAATACGACCAGAAGATCAAGTCCCATTTATTGGTAGAAAGCGTGTGCCAACCCAAAATGTGATGGATGCCTGTGATTTCAATATGAAATTTACATATGCATATGCAAGTTGGGAAGGTAGTGCTCATGATACAAGAATATTCTAGCAACACTACGTCGTACAAGTTTGAAGTTCTCAAAACCACCAGAAGGTTAAAACCTCTTCTATATTCATGAGAACTCTGTTTTATAATTTACTAAGTTTTTGTGTTTGTATCTCAATAGGTAAATACTATTTAGTTGACGCGGGTTATCCACAATTAAAAGGATTTCTTGGACCTTATAGAGGAGAACGATACCATTTAGAACAATTTTGAATGGGTCGTCGACCAACTGGCTGTAGAGGTATTTAACCAAGCACATTCTTCTCTTCGAAGTCTCATTGAACGCACATTTGGTGTCTGGAAGAAAAAATAGAAAATTTTGAAATACATGCCAAATTATCCGTTTGCAAAGCAAGTGAAAATAGTTATTGCTACAATGGCGCTCCATAACTACATTAGGAAGCATCATAAGCGTGATCTACATTTTCAAAGAGTCGAGGATAATCTAGATAATTTCGTTTATGAAGAGAATCAACCAGATGACAATAATGTAGAAGAGAATGAAGCTTTACTATCACTGAAAATGGGTGAAGTACGAGGTCAAATTGCAATAAGCTTAATGAATACGACTTAATTCTTTTCATTTGAGTTAAGTTTGTAGGTATATACATGTGTATTTATAGGACTTAAGTTTGTATTTGTAGGTTTATAGGTGGTGTGTGGATATATATGTTTGTATTTACGTGTGTGTGTGTGGATATATTATTTATGTATTCATGTGTGTGTATTTTGTATTTTGTTCTTTCCATGCATGCCATGTTTTAAGGAATTGGGTTGTTCCATTCTTATGTTTTCCAAGAAATGCATTAGGCAGCTTTTGGTTTGGTTTCAGGCATGAGCATCCTATTATTCCAGGTGTGGGTTTTCCCCATTTCATTCTCTCTTTGTTCTTTTATTCTTTAAACTCTGAAGGAGTTGCAAGTTGAAATCTGTATATATTACTTTTGTAAATATTTAATTATGTTAATGCAGTGTGTTGAACATATGGTTGCCGTCAAAATCAACAATGATAAAAATGGAGGAGAAGCTGATGCAGTCCAGTTGATGCTAAGGAAAAAATTCAAAGTTTCAAGAGTTCTTTTCCCGGTGTTGCTTCTTGGCTTCACGAAGTTGTTGCTTGCTGCCGTGAAAAAGGGTAAACATGTTTTGTAATTTTGAATGAATTGTCTACTTCATATAAGATGTTTGTTATATGATTTTTATCTACTTTACATTCCGATTTTTTTTCCTACTCACGGACAAATGTAAAAGAGGTTGCATATATTCATTTATTCAGTTACTCGTTTTCTTTTCAGTTGGTTTTTTTATCCTTGTGAGCCTTTATACTTTGGTTAAATGGCATATTTATTTTCTTCCTGTCTAATGTAATATGGTTGTTGTCGTTTGGGAAATGCGACAGACATAAGCACATCCACTGTTGCTAAATCCAAGGACGAAAAGAAAGTCCGGATGATTATGAAGGCTCAGGTTGCTATTTTGTGAACTTTAATATTATAAATTGGAAATTCCCTTTTCATTTGTTTTGCTATAAAATTGAAACTTTTCTGATTTTTCTCGCCTTTGATTCTTGTAGATTGAGACTCTGCTTGGGCAAGCTGATAAGCTGGAGGAGAGCTCAGCTATTGCTGCAACATCAAACTAAGAAGAATGCTGATTTACTAGCTTCAGATTTTTAGCAGAAACCAACAGGAGTTATAATTCTGGAATCAAAAAGTTTCTGATTTTCTGTTTCCTTGTAAAATTTGAATGCGAATTGGAGATGCTATTAGTAGTATAGTCAAGTGAATTAGACTAGAGTAGACATTCTGATAGAACAGATGTCCTTCTTAGTGCTACCATTTCTGTTCTGATCGGAGTAGACATTCTGGGATCAAAGTTTCTGATGTCTGTTTCTGTCATTTCTTGTTGGCGCGATAGTACATAAATAAATACCAAGTTCTTTTCATCTCTCTCTCTCTCTCTCTCTCTCTCATGTTCACTGAAATTCAATTTTGAACAGCAAATAAGCACAAGAAGACACACAGAATGAGACTGCAAAAATGTTTTCCAATTTTGTTTCAATGCCAATGAGAAAGAAAATGACTTTATTCAAATTATTCACACAGAAAGGATTTTATTCAGACTGCCTATAAAAGGTCTGTTTCTAGTTTAATTACAAGGGGTGCTTCATTAGATTGACAACTTGGCAAGGGTAAGTGCTAAGACCTTAACCCCAATAGATATGCCATCAATGGAGGAAAATTCTTCAGGCTTATGGCTGTAACCTGCAAAACCAAGTTAGTGTTAATTAAGAGGCATTTTCAAATTGTGGATTGTAGTAAGGGAGAAAGGTCAAACCTTTGTAGCATGGAATGAATATCATACCCATAGGAGATACTCTGCAAAAGTGAAAAACAATTATCAGCTCATTTTTGTAATCAAAATGAATGAAAGGCATTGGCTTAATTAGTATTAACCAATCTTTGTTCATAGCATAACATACTTAGAAGCCTTGCATAGAGGGGCAATAAGCAGAAAGAGCTGAACTAGGAGTAATAGCATAAGTCAATAACAGCTGTAGTATGTTTTGTGTATGATGGATATATATTATATATATGTTTGTATTTACGTGTGTGTCTTTTGTATTTTGTTGTTTTAGTTGTAACAACAAAATCATAGCATCAAAATTTCTTGCAGATTTTTTAGAAGAATCTCACCAAAATTGATAATTATGGTATTTTGTTACGTTAACAAGATTGACAATTTATCAGTATGCTCTTTTTAGTTGTAATTATAGTGTGAATAAAGAAATGAAAAAAAAGAGAATTAATTATCATAAATTTATTGTTAAAAAATTTAAAATCATAACATTATGTTTTTTTTTTAAGTTAAACAAGTATTTCTAAATACTAAAAACAATTATATATATTTAAGTTTCATACCATGTCTATTTTGGTCATTTTACATACCCATAGTAATTCCACTCAAAATTTACCAAACACTATTTACTGATTTTGAAATCAACACAGCTACTATAATTATAATTTACCAAACACTCAACTACTTTTTATAACAGCTGCTTTTTCTTTTAACACAGCTAAAAATAATTTTTTTAAAATTCACAGTACTACTAAACTAAGCCAATAATAGTGCACACGACCAGATCTACTAACGACTAGTTTCTGATTGTGGCTTTTTGGACTTAGTGGCTCGAACAGGTGGCCTAGCTAAGTTGTTACACGTGTCCCATGACTCCAGCTTGTTACCTTCGAAATGCCTAAGTGGTTGGGGCTGTCAACCATATATGGTTGCCTATGAATATTTAAGTTGTGTAGGCAGAGGACACGTTGAGCTTGTGTGATTTCCTGCAGCAAATTTGTATTCCTTTTATGTGAGATTAATAAAAGGTTGAGAGTTTTCTCGTATATGCTTGTGTTGTCTCGTCTGAGTTTGTTTTCTTTTATTATTCTAAGTGTTGGATGAACCTTAAATACTTGGTGTGCAAGTGGCTGATTTTTAGAGTTTAATTTGAGTATAATTCTTGAATTAAATTTGAGTTATAACTTGAGTTGAATTTGAGTTATAACTTGAGCTTGTATTTGGTTGTGTACGTTTGAGTTATGATTTGAGATAAGAATCTTTTTGAGTTTGTGTTTGAGTGAATTAAAACTTGAATTTGTATTTAGATAGTATTTTAATAAAAACTCAATGCTGATAAAAAAATTTTAATAGGGTATATGGATCAGATTTTATTCATCTTTTCGTTGTCAACGCATAGAAAAAAATCATCTCAATCAGAATTAAAACGAAAAAGTTATAGTATTTTTAAGAATAGAAAAAATACTATTCATTAATTTGAGTTCGAGTTTCTGAACTCGAGTTGAAGGGAAAACTTGAACTCGAGTTTTAGTCCTAAACTCGAGTTTGAATTCGAGTTTAAACTCAGAGTTTAAACTTAAAAGAACATGAACTCGAATAAAGTTGTAACTCGAGTTACATTTTTTTGAGTTTTTCACTCAAAAGAACAAGCCCTTAATGCTTTCATAGGACAAACAATTTAAGTTTAAAATTCAACCTGTGACACCTAGATACCTTAGGTTATTAGGGGGGGAAAAAATCGTTACCTTCATATTTCAAATTCATATCAATTTATACCTTTTCTTGGTACATATTTAATTTTGATCTTTAAATTGAAAATTTTAAACTTTATACCTCATATGCAATCTTGTAATAAAAAATGAATTAAGCATAGCGTTTTTAAAAATTGAAATAATAATAATAAAAGTATTTTCAAGTTAAGTTGCAAACAGCAAATTTATTAGTTTTTTAATACAAGTTTAACCATAATCTAAAGAGGGTCAGTTCAAAAATTAAAATGAGTGGTTGATCTAGAAAAAGTAAGAATTTGACATTGAATATAAAGTTTGGGCAAAGAATTTTGTGTAGATAAACTCAAAATACAAGGTACAAAATCATAAATACCCAATAAATTTTTGCAGTAAAAATTGTCAGATTACATATTTTCTTAATTAGAAAATAAAAGTAGAGAAAGGAGCCTTGAGAATTCTGCATCGAGTAAAAGCGAACAGCTAAGGGGACAACATATAGGTTGAAGATAAGCCAAACCAGTACAATGAAGAAACTCAAATCACCTTATCAACAGACATACAAGTCATAAACAAAATGTAACAAGTGTACGGACAATCCTCATGATACAACTTGAGCCAAGATACCACTCATCTGGCTCACGAGAATGTCTAGGCGGCGGCGTTGCTCTCTGAGGCTGATTCCATCTTCTGAACTGGCGGAGCTGTAACAATGGCCAGGTTAAGATCAGGACTTGATCCCGATCTTTCACGGATCTCCCTGTATTCTTGACAATTAGCACACAGATGACAGAAGAGATGCGTAACAAAGTCTCCGCATGGTGCTTCCTGTACAACGCAGCAATAAGACATCGCAAGAACCTTATTAGCATCATACAACCTCGAGGCTTTAGTTATATCTTTGTAGTACATGGCTCCGAAGAATTTCAAATTATAGTCAAGGAGAAAGAATTGCATGTGATGAAAGGGACGAGGAAGAAAATTCGATGCCTTTTGTTATCAATAATGCCAACAATTACGTAGGTGTCATACCTGCAGAGTATACCTTGATCGTAGAGCCCTGCGATAGCCACAAGCATAAGAAGCAACGAAGCATGCAGGTAAACCCAACAAGAGGCCATCAGTTAATAAGCAGCAGACGGTACTAAGGAGTCCACACAGAATAAAATGGGTCGTGCACGATCCAATCAATGTTCCAGAACCCAGAAATTCTGCATTCTTTCCAAAGAGAAAGCAGGGGCAAAATAAGCCTATACAACCTGTTGAAGGAAAAGCCAGACTGCTGTCAAGTGATAGTTTCCCCTTATTAATCTGATGGAACATATCCACTGAATCACAGATGAATATCTTCACAAGAAACACGTGAAAATAAAGACACTTCCTGTTAGGTACCTGGAATTCACAGCCCCAAACACATACACTCTAACCAGAAAATTGACTAGAAATTGGAAGGAAAATTATAACTTTTATTAATCAACTTCAACTCCAGCTCTTGCAAACCAAAATCAAGAACAACCAAAAGAAAACATGGATGGATAGACTGGAGTATTTGAGGACTCCAGAGAACTCCTAACTTCGGTGGTATTCGAGAGATCACCAACTCTCCCAAGTCTTTTCGAAATCCCAAATAATCTCCCTCCTCCCTAACTCCTAATTCCTCTTTATACTATTCTCCCTCTTCTAAGCACTACTACCACACTACTAACTATACTCTAACAGCTTAGAGCTTTATTAAAGGATCCTAACACTTCCACTAACAATTATCCAAATGTTCTGAAATATGACTGCAGTTTTAACTTCAGAATTCATGTATAAATAATAACCAACTGAAAAAATGACGTCTGAGGGAAGGGGACACGTTTTAAGAGAACTTTTAGTTGATAAATTTTTGACAACAGCTAATTTCAGATAGCTTTAGGCAGCTTATATGGCGGATACATCAAGTTTCTCAGAGAAGAGGAAGAATTAGTGCAACAAGTTAACAAAAGTGAAGCTCTTTCCAACTGCTTTACTACAAGAAGGCATGAATAGTAGACAGTGACGAGTAAAAAGAGAAACGAAGGGATACGATAAGACACTAGTGCTACACTTAAATATACAGTAGCAGAAATTCTAATACACCAGCAGAAGGAACAATATATAATGAACGGTGTGCAAAACAAGTTAAAAACAGAATGAAGTTTTCTATGGCTGTTCTGTAACAATGTAAAATAGAGCATTAAGAGTTGCCCAAAAAAAAGTCACGAGCCCCACGCTTAAAATACTTCAAGCTAAGAAATTAACTATGTAAAAGGAACAATACCAATGATCGCCTGATACTACCTTCTCTAGTTAAAATTAGTAATCTTCATGTAGTAAATACCAAGTAAGATGAACAATCAAACATGTAAAGCGATATGAAATCCAAGAAATTTCGAGATGACATGCAACAACAACACAACAACAACAACAACAAAAAGCCTTAATCCCAACTTAATTGGGGTCGGCTATATGAAATCCAAGAAATTTCGAGATGACATGACTAATGAAAAATTGGAAACTTCATGAAATTCTAGATCTTACCTTGTAACACAATTTGAAATGCAACTCCTAGAGGCTCCATTTGAGAACTAAATTAACCTTAGACACACAAGGTTCTTGCTCTTAAGAATTAAATAATTATATTTGTATGACATCCATGTCATCTCAGCACTGTCAAAGTTCAGTAAATTTCAGACTTTATTTTTAAAGAGCCTAACATTTAGATAGCCATGTCTGTAGTCTGTACTATGCCTTCGAAAATAAATTGAGCTCAGTTTTTGTCACAGAAGTAGATAATCTTAGAAGTTAGAACTCCAATTAACTTCCTAGTTGCTTCTGCAAGCAGTCAGATGGTCATTCTTCTCACAGTTGAACCATTTTGTCAGAAGAGGCTAACCAGCTTCACAGAATGCAGCTGCTATAGTTTCTGTACGAAAGTTCTTTGACTCGATGTATTTTGAATGAATTTCTAGACAGCCTATAGTTATGAGAATTTTGCTTATCGTGTTTTGCAATTGAGAGCATATTTAACGACTTAGGCTTTATCATAAAATGATCCATAAAAACCAGCAATTGACTACTAATAAAGCCTAGCCATGATATCACATGTAAGAGCTAGACCCATCATAGAATTGACCTAACACTTTATTACGAGTCGTTCAGAAATCATTATCTAGAACCAACTTTTGAGCCACAAAAACTCTACCACCTAATAGAACATTTTAATGGTGTTCGGGCCTTTCTTAAAACACTTTTAAAGCTACAACTGCAAAGACAAAAGGCAGTAGAAAGATCAAGAAAATATTTTCTTTTTCTATACTCAAGAGGCACCTTCATATATTTTTTTTTTCCTTCTGATAAATCAAGCACACAAGGCAGAAAGTAGCATACAGCTCTGCAAATCATCGCAGCATGCACAGATTCCAGACGACCATTGGGATGGCCCCTCACTAACACGGTGATGAGTGAGAGGATCTTTATTATGCTGAATGTCTGCTTCAGAATCTGATTGTCCCAAGGGAATGTAAGGAGGTGGCTCATAACTTCTTTGGCTTTTCATCCTTCTTTCTAAGTCGTTTACTTCTACCTGACAACTTCTTTCTCTCCCAAATGCCCTAGCTTGATTCTCTGGGGAGAAAAAAAAAACCAGAAGAGAGAGAGAGAGAGAATGATAAGCACGTTGATGCGCTGAAAGACAATACTGTAAGCTCATAATGAAAGCTAATAACAACATTACAGCCAGTCTCATATTCTAATCCAATTAGAAGTCAATGACAAAGCATTGAGGACTGAGAAGTCAAAAACCTTTCATATTCAATGGCTAACATGACATTCATCATAGAGAAGGGTGAGAACATGATCAAAGCAAAAGCAATATAAATATATGCCACATACACACAAGTCAACGGTAACATGATTGGACAAGCAAACACGCATACAAATATGAAGTTGTGTTCCTTTGATTATTTGAGATAATCCATGTTTTCTTATTTTGCTAACTTTTCCTACAAATTCTTTAGGTTCAGCTTCATGCATTTTTTCAAAATATACCAAGTCCTCGTATCATGAAGGTTTTCTCCACCATTCACTTTTTCTTTACATGCTATTTTAACCTCCAATTGCCCTTGTCTCATTAACTTGAATCAACCCAACTTCCTCATACTTCTGCATTTCAAGTTTCTGGAATCTGGTGTGCACAAAGAAACCATCTCACTAATTTCCCCTCATTTCTTTACAAGGTTCCACCCAATCTTAAGCAAATATCGTTCCTCGTACACTTTAGTATTGCCTAACTCACTCACATTTTTTTTATTACCCAACACCCAACCCCATAAAACAGATTGGCCATTAGGAGTCTCACCGATTTCAACCTCAGCGGATTTTACAATCGCAAAAAAGTATTCCTGAAAAATGTGTTTCAAACGAAATTAAAAGCAAATTAGATGGGATCCGAATATCAGAAGTTAGAAGCATAATCAGTTGTAGAGCATGGCACCATTTAATTTTACAGTTCAAATTGGCCTCTTAAGAGTCTAGGTCATCTAGTTTATTCCATCTAGTTTAACATTTTGAAAATTTTATAAGTCTCAGTCTTTAGCAACCTAAGATGCATTAAAATCGTTTTAAAATAGTCCAAGCAATGGATACAGGAGCCTCTTTACAGCCTAATAAATATGGACTACACAAACGAAAACTAAACGAGAGGGGGAAAAAAAATCTATCTGATATTTCTTCTTTTTTATCAGATCTTCTAGTTTCATAGAATCAATCCTTGGGGGAGCTCCAACCCAATTGGAGCAACCACTTAAAAATTGATCAAGAACATTACGATAATGTTTCTCTATTTGGCTTTATTTTTTTATTCTTTTTGTTCCCTCCTCTTCCTTTAACTATTTCAGCGACAAACCCAACAAATTGTCAAAATTCCAATCATCTCCACCATCAATATTAAAGAACCTCTAAATTTACATGATCATTCAGCTTCCACTTTCAATATATAAATCTGAAATTAATAAGTCCAAACCGAACATCCTTTTCACAAAAATCATGGAAATTTTTTCGTTTCAAAGTAGAGAAAACAATTTAAGTCGCGAAATCGTTATATCCGATCAAAGAATCAATACTTGCAGAGAACTTATTTTCACAAAAGAAAAGTTAGAATTGGTTTGGGTCTTTCGATGTGAAGAAGAAATGGGAAAAGAAGAAACACACTAACCTCGAAATCAAAGAACAGCTGTTGCCATCACCAATTTAGTGTTGCGTTCTTCGATTTTTCTCTTCTTTCTCTGAGCTTTCCGTTTCCGGTAACAAAAATTTGGTGACTTTGGGATGTCTATGGCGTGCATCCTCCTGGTATAAACGAAGGATTAAAGCCCCATTCGTTTTACTAGTGTAATTCACTTCAACGGTGTGCACAATTTAAACTCATATTTGATATAATTTGAATTATTTTCTCAACTTAAATTGAGTTAAACTACCTAATGAGTTTAACTACCTTTTAAGTATGTTTAAATTATTTTTAAACAATAAATATGTATTTATTCTCTCTATTTCTTATACTTATAAATTTAAATTTTATTCTTTATATAAATTAAAATTTTAATTATATATCTAAATATCAATTCGAACTTCAATTCAAACTACATTATTTGAAGTTTTCTGTTCAAATATAAAAGTTGAAACTAATAAAATTCAAACCAGTGAACCAAATGAGGACAAAGATAATTCTCTTTTATTTTACTCGTTTAGTTTAATTCAACTGAGTTGAATGGTGAGTGCAAGCACACACTCCTAATTAATTGATGATTAAATTGATTTAAATTTTCCAACTTATGGCCCATTTATTTCATGTATTTAAGTTAGTAATTTTGATTCTAAATTTAAATTTTGTAAGAGAACCATTGGCGGAAACTTTTTCTTATTCATATTTTTGTGAGAGAAAAATACTACAGTATAATCAGAATATGATTTCAAACGCACGAACTAAATAAGCCCTTAAAGTTTAGCTTCAACAGTTCAAACTACTTTTGAACAGTAAAGAGGTAGTCACTCCCATTCACATCTATCAAACACAAATTTAAATTTTATTTATGATTCAAATTAAAATTTTAACTGTACGTCCAAACCCCAATTCAAACTACAATTTAAACCACATTGTTCGATTTTTTCTATTAAAAACAATTTAGATCAATAAAATTCAAACCAACGAATCAAATGGGCATAAATAGAAAAAAAAAATTGAAATAAGTAAAAGGAAAAGCTGGAAGCACATTGCCATCCGTTTAGCATTGCTTTTAAAGAAGCATATGAGTGATGGATTAGGGCTAACAACATAACCAAGAGCAACAAGTTAGCTAGCATGAGTGAAGTGCTTCATAAGTATGAAAAGATAAAAACTGCTTATTAGATAATGTAGTCACTCGATTCTGTATTCAGAGCTTCATCTGAGAAGGCTCCCTTTAATGTTGTTAGGACTTTCATGAATGAAAGGATGAAGCCTGGTACGTGCACATGTTTTGAACAATGATTAACCACCTCTACGAGGCAGAGATTAATGGTGCATACATTGATGAAAGCCACTGAAGTGGCGATGATCTTGGAGAGTTTCCCTTTCCCGTTCCTATAGTTTAAGACTCATTTTGTTGTGAACAAAATGAATACGAATCTTATTTAACTGTTGAATGCTTTGCAAAACTTCAAACACATTAATAAGGGAAAGAGAGGTGAAGTAAATGTTGGTGCAGTTGAGAGTTCTTCTAAAAATTAAGAGGAAGAACAGGAATAAGGGCAAGACCAAGTCGAGAGTAAGAAATATAAAGCCAAGAAGAGTGACAAGGGCTCCAACAGAAGGTTGAGCGAAAGAGTTTCCCCTGCAACCAAGAAGGTCATTGGAAAAAAACTGTAGGAGGTATCTTAAGAAGCTAATTAAGAAGAAAAAATCAAGGTAAATATGATGTAATTCTTGAAACATACTTAGTAGGGGATGATACCTTATCCATATAGTTGATTTGAGAGCAACTAACATTGTTTATTGTTTATTGCAGAGCCTTAACTCATACAGAGAGCTTGTGTTTGGGGACTACATGATAAAAATGGACAATGGCGCATGAGTATTGGCAAAATAGTAGGAGATGTTGGACTTCATTTTAAGAATAATAATTACTTAGTTTTTTAACAATGTTTATTTTATTTCACGCATTAAGAGAAATTTAATTTCTATTTCTAAGTTGTTTGAACAATCTTTTCAATTACTTCTAATAATGAATTAGTTTATATTTTTTGAAGTGATTTAAGTCTTTGTTCTAGAAATTTAAAAGATGGTTTATATTTTGTTAAACTCATACCTGACTTACTGCTTAATATTAAAATGTTCAAAGTTGTCAAACCTAAAAATCAGAAGCAAAAGATTTCTCATGAAAATAATACGTATATATGGCACTTTAAATTTGGTCATATTAACCTAAACATAATAGAAATAATTGAGAATGATGGTCATTTAAGTGAACTAAAAGTTAGTTAACTCCTTGTCTATGAATCATGTTTGGAAGGTAAGATGAGATTTTTCTCAACCAAAGGTGAGAGAGCCAAGGGCCTCTTGAGTTGATACAGCCGGATGTATGTGGACCATTACTAGTCCAAGCATGAGGTGCATATATGAATATCTCGTCACCTTCATTGATGATTATTCAAAATATGATTGTGATTATCTAATGTTAAAGAAATTTGAAACTTTTAAAAAGTTTAAGAAATTATAGGCTAAAGTTGAAAAGAAATTAGAAAAGTCAGTCAATGAAGGGTAGGCATTGCGAGTCAGGTATAATTTATAGTTTACATTTCACTTATATTTAATCAAGTACGAATTTATATTGATAAACTTATAATATGTAGCACTGCCTGCCCGCCGAAAGAAAAAGGGTAGGCAAGAGTGAAGGGCGTTAAATATCGGCCGATTGCTCCAGCTATGTGGGTCATTACTTATAAAGCGGGACACGACTGGTGACACAATGAGATCAGTCGGTAAATACGCTTCGTCCTTTGACGGAGTGGTTGGAATCCAAATGAGGGAGCCCTTCCATAGCAAAATGGAAGGACGTCCCGGATCATCAGAAGGCAAGGATTCCCGGGGGCGTGTGCTGCTCTTTTCTTGTAGTGAATAGACAAACACTCATTGTTAAAGAATTTTTAAAGAATTTATAGTCAAAAATAGCTCAAAGACAACTTTGATTTTTAGATTGTACAGCAATCACCTTGTATTAGCAGCTCAAAGACAACTTTGACTTTTAGATTGTACGGCAATCACCTTGAAATACAATTAATGAAACTTTCATAATACCCATAATACCCCTAGAATCAATACTTATATGATAATAGCTTATCGAACACTTAGTTATTTTTTATAACATCTGCTTTTTTCAGCACAATTAACACTAATTTTTTTAAAATTTACAACACTACTAAACTGGCACTATGTGTACATAAATTTCCCTTTTAGTTATGAAAGCTATAGAAGCTACAGATGCTGCCCAAGGAGGTGGCCCTCTAAATGGTTGTGAAGCTATACATTCCATTAGCCTTCCAAAAGCCCACCGCATAAAATCGTTATGCCAAAATGACATTCCAAACATTGCTTTCCAAAATTTCTTATATTCCCCCTTGAAACCAGCCCTTCAGACTCAATTTGCTCCTGTTGACGCCCAAAGGAATAAGGAAAAAATAATTCTCATTGTCTTATCGCAATTGATAGGTCAAGTATTGGAAGGGAGATAAAAAAAAGCCAAACTTGGCCTTGATCTAAAACTGGCCACAACAAATTTGCAATTAAAAAGTCCTAAAATGTATATCGAAGGTATCAATACCTAATGAGCTTGTGTATGGTAGCAAACACTTGTCATTATTATTTACATTTCAAATTAGGTACATCAAATAAGACTTCTTAATAATGAGGAGGGAGAGTAATTGATATTAGAAAGAAACGTAACAATGGTTCATAAACATGCAAGAGACGTATGCAGATCAAACTTTAATTAGGCTAGAGGCGCTCGCTAGACATCACAAAACATAAGCGGTTATGCATATAATATAGCTACACATCACCAGATTATATCATATATGTCACTTTCTTTGGAACAAAACAAAGGCAAATATGCCTGAGTTCCACAGAATCTGGTATGAGACCAAATGGTTGGCATATATCATCAAAATCTTATCAGAAAATTCAGCTTCTTTCGCAATTTTATTGTGGACTTAAATTTTAATAGCTAACAGGCTGCAAGAATAAGGCAAAACGAATTAATTTTTGCAAATTATAGCAAAGTTTTACGATGTACTACTCAGGATTGCAGCCAAAAGGATAGAAGGTATCAAGATGAGTATAGATTCGTCTGACAACCCACCTTCAACTTGTCATAATATTCGTATAGGGTTTATAGCATATATATATATATGTTGTTATGTAATTATTAAACATTAGATATATTGTTGACTAAATTGAGTCCCACTTATAAATAACAAACCATTTAACTTTTAGAAACACGATACTAGTAAGATCATTAATAAGAGATATACGGCCTAATTATTCAGACCAAAAAATCTCATTAAAAAATTCGGTAAATTAATTGACACATAAAAAATGTGCGTATTCTGACATTTGTGCACTCACATGTACAGCCTTCCATATATATGTATATATATATATATATATATATATATGAGCTTCCAACACAAGCTACCGTGTAGTTCTCCATAAAATAGAAAAGTTACATATATTTCGTGCTTGCAAAAGAAACAAAAGTAGTTGGGTTTTTTTGGAGAAGATATACGTATAAAGACCAAGGAACTAAGAACAATTATACTTTCAGGTGTTTAGCTTGGAGGAACCTTCGCAATAGCATGATGTTTGGCTTGCCATCTAAGAAGGGAAAAGTATTTAATGCCATGTCCGTAAGTGTTTTTAGATCTCTAACTAGTAACATCTTAATGAGTTCGATTAACTTTTCTCAATCTTAAAGCTTCATATCATGAGTTTAAAAATTTTCACTTTTGAAGTATTATTTCTTTTTAATACAAACGCGTGTTTTTTTTTTTTTTTTTCTTTTAATCAGATTGTGGAGTTGTTGGTGCATATGGACTGTGAGGGTTGTGAAAAGAGGATTCGAAGAGCAATCTCCAAAATTGAAGGCAAGACTATATATATATATATATATTTACCTATAATATATAGCTAGCTGTTATCGTTCATCTGTAATTACTATTACTATATCCTCATTGATTCTTATATTTGCTCACCTACATTATTTTTCATCCACAAAATAAAATTCTACATATATAATTGATTTTGCAGTAAATTAAGAAGATCTACATTATTCTTTGCTATTGGTATATATAAAAATTACAAACACTAAATACATAGAAAATATATCTAAAAAAATATTAAAAAAATTAATTCAAGAAAGAACAAATATCTAAAATGGGTGCAACCTGCCCTAGGGCATTACCATCTTTTTCTAGCTGAAAGCCCACTTTTTTCCTTTTATTCTTTTAATATTTTTTATTGTTAGAATGAAATTATTAAAAATAGTACTATTCTTAAGGGTAGTTGCATTTTTCATTCTTAAAATTTTGAGAATTTCTAGAGTATTTTATGTGATTGTTCATTTGAAAAAAATTATTTTGTCATTTCTTAGAACACACGATTACTTTTGTAATAGTTCCTATTTATTACATAAATAATGCTAGGAATACTAACTTAAATCTCAACTTTTGTGTACCAATTGATGTGACATGTGAGTTATCATTTTTACACTAGTAGGTATTTAAAATATTGGCACGTCAATTAATGACATTAGATTGCATCTACCAATTAAAAATTGACAACTCATTGCCATGTAAGTTGGTGCACAAAGTTAAGATTTGAGTTGGTATCCCTAGTCTTACTCTTATTACATATACTATTTTAAACGGCATTATCTTTATTTGACCCATGAATATTTTCTTTTGTATAATGTTAGGGGAACCAACAAAAAAAAAGAGTAAAAAAGTGAGAGGAAATGAAAATGAAGGATCAAAAGAGGTAAATAAGAAAAAAAAAGGAAGGACAAGAAAAAAAAAAGCAAAAACAAAAAAAAAACTTGGGACGAAGCATTTCGTTCACTAGGTTTTAGAAAAATTTAGACAGGGATATATATAAAAATAAATTATTTAAACTGAGAATTCGAGTGGAAAAAAAAAATGTGTAACAGGGAAAAATGATAAAATGAAAAAAGAGGTGACAAAAAAAAAAGGTAAGCAGAAAAAAGGGAGGAAAACATAAACAGAGATGGAAAGTTAAAAAAAAAAAAAAAAAAAAAAAAAAGGGAAAAAAGTTAAAAAAAAATAAAATAAAAAAAGAAACCACAAACAAAACGTTTCGTTAGTGGGGAAAATGAGAATCAATTTAGTATGTAGGGATAGCAATGAGGAAGGGCGGGGATGGGTATGCTCCCCATACCCAACTCTCCTTTTGTCTTCCATGTCCGTCTCCATATCCATTTAATTTAAGGAGTAGCTATTCTCATAACCTATCCATTTACCCATTAAAAATTTTAAAAATGCTTGCAACATTATCAAACTTCAAATAAAATTCCATTAAATTAATTAGAAAATTAAGCAACATGACTATTAGTATGTTATAAAAATAAATTGAAATCTTAATGCCAAATCTAAACTCTAACAATAACAAACTAAAATCTAAAAATTAAATCTAAACGAGTTTTCCCTACCCCTGCCTCACTTCCAAATCGGAAGCTAATTCTTGCCCGTAATACCCGTCTCCATCTCTATATAATATCCTCCATACCCGCCTTATTAAGAGCGGGTACCCGTAAATATTCCTGTGGGTAAGATGTAAAGAAACTTTGAGAGGAAAAAGCTACTTTTGTATTCTATCATACGTAAAGGTAATACACTTGTCTGCTATATACATTTACAGAGAGATTACTCTAGGAATGTCTATTTATGCTATTTTGAGTAAGAAAAGACAAATCAAACTATTCTAGAAAACTATCAACTATTTTGGGTTATTATCTTCTATAATCATGCTGCATATATTGTACTCATTGATCCTAAATCCCCCTTGTATCCAGGTTGGACAGCTCATGCTAACACTCCCCCTCAAGTTGGTGCATAGATATCATCAATGCCTAACTTGTCTAGTGAGCTATAGAATGCCTTGGTAGGAACTGTTTTTGTGAGTATATCTGTCAACTGATCTTCTGACTTTACAAACGGGAACTGAACAATTTTTTCCTCAAGCTTCTGTTTGATAAAGTGTCGATCCACCTCTACATGTTTTGTACGATCATGTTGAACTGGGTTATGTGCTATCTCTATTGCTGCTTTGTTATCACAAAACATATTCATTGGAGACTCGGATGGATATCCAATTTCTTCTAGTAACCTCTTCAACCATAGCAGCTCGCACAAGCCTTTAGCCATTCCTCTAAACTCGGCCTCTGCACTGGAAAGTGTAACCACTTTCTGCTTCTTACTCCTCCAAATAACCAGGTTCCCTCCCACAAAAGTGAAGTATCCTAATGTAGATTTTCTATCAGTGATACTCCCTGCCCAGTCTGCATCAGTATAGCCATCAATCTTAAGATGGTTATTTTCCTTAAACATGAGTCCTCTTCCAGGCGCTGCCTTCAAGTACCGAAGGATTCGAATAACAGCATTCATATGCTCCTCACTAGGACAGTGCATAAACTGACTCACCAAACTCACAACGTATGCAATGTCAGGTCGAGTATGGGATAAGTAAATCAGCTTTCCTACAAGACGCTGATATCTTCCTTTGTTGGTAGGAGCTCGGTCTGAGTCCTCTTTCAAGCCATGGTTCTGAACTATTGGAGTGTCTACAGGCTTGCAGTCAAGCATTCCAGTCTCTGATAATAAATCGAGTACATACTTTCTTTGTGACAGGAAGATACCTTGACTTGACCTAGCTACTTCAATGCCGAGAAAATACTTTAAGGACCTAAGGTTCTTCATCTCAAATTCAGAGGCTAAATGCTCCTGTAGCCTTTGAATTTCCTCTTTGTCATCTCCTGTAATTAATCTGCCGCACATTATTAACTCTGCTAAGACTAAAATCATCCATGTAGTAATAGCCCCCCCCCCCCCCCCCCCCCCCCCCATAAACAAGCAAAACGTAGGGTACATTAACGCACAACAATTTAATTCCTCAGTTGCTTGTCCTACCGAAATTAGTTTACTTGTAAGGGATGGAACAAGTAAGGTATTTGTCAACAACAAGGAGGGTGAGAGTGCAACTGTTCCAGCCCCATCTACCAGATACTTGACTCCATTAGCATTGGAGATACAGGTTCTTCTTTTTTCTGTAGGCTTGATTAAATCTTGTGGATCATTTGTCATGTGATCGGTTGCCCCTGAATCAACAATCCAACTATGGCAATTTTCCTAGTTAGAGCAAAACATAACACATCCACTGTTACCTAGATCATTCAGAGTTTCAGATTCTCTTGAGGAAGACTCTCCTCGTGGTACAAGTGAAAGATGCAACTGTGATTCTGTGTCTGCAAGTAATGCTCAGCCAGGTTTCTCGCTTGCACTAGAAACACGTTTCTTCTTTGCTTTAAGTTCATGCCACCAGTCCGGATATCCATGTAACTTGAAACATGTTTCTTTAGTTTGCTTCGTGTTCCCACAGTGTGTACAGTCCCCTTCCCCTTGTGGCCTAGCCTTCGTCTGCTTGTCTCCTGCTATCATATGCAGCCCCTGCGATTTCTGTCCTCCTTTAGAAAGCATCGCGGCTCCATTGGTGAAGTTTCCTTTGGTCATCATGACTGCCTGCCTCATGTCTTCCCTCTGGACGTGTGCGTATGCCTGCTCTACGGTGGGGAATGGTCTCATGTGGAGTACATCACCTCGGATCTTATCGAGACGGTCATCTAGCCCATCCAAGAAGGTATAAACTCTATCTTCTTGCACAATAGAATTATACCTCTCTATGTCTTGTTCACACTCCATCTGGTTCGGTCGTCGGAAATCAATCTCCCTCCATAATCCTTGGAGATTGTTGTAGTAAGTTTCAATGGATCCTCCTCCTTGGTTAAGTCTCATCACCTGACTCTTGAGTTCATAAACCTGTGAGGTGTCAGCTCCATCAAAATAAGTCGTGGCTATGTTGTTCCACACTACCTTTGCCGTTGGAAATCTGATAAAATTTCCTATCAGACTCGGGTCCATAGAGTTAATCAGCCATCCTTTCACAATGGCGTTTTCAGTCCTCCATTTTTTATAACTCGGGTCTGTCTCTTGAGGTTAATGCAATTCCCCATTTATATACCCGAGTTTATCCTTGCCTGCAATGTACATCTCAACCACCTGAGACCACAAAGCATAGTTGGTTCCATCAAGTTTCACTCCGATCTGTCCTGCCGATTCATTGCTTGAAGATTGGATCTGAGTCTGGTTCAGCATCCGTGCCATCTGGGTTGCCAGTTCTGTCATAGCAACACTCTCTTCTGATGAATCTTGCGCCACCACAATTGAATCATCCATTCCTTCTCCTCCACTCTCTCTTTTTCTTCTTTTTTTCTCGCGTGTTCTATAGGTCCTAGAATCTACGCTCTGATACCATAAAGAAACTTTGAGAGGAAAAAGCTACTATATACATTTACAGAGAGACTACTCTAGAAATGTCTATTTATACTATTCTTAGTAAGAAAAGACAAATCAAATTATTCTAGGAAACTATCAACTATTTTGGGTTATTATCTTCTATAATCATGCTGCAAGTATTGTGGAATTGAAGTCAACTCATTGATCCTCAAATCCCTCTTGTATCCAGGCTGGACAGCTCACGCTAACAAGATGGCCATCCCTACTAGTATGTAGAGATCGATTAGGAGTCTCAAAGTAAGCAGAAGTGTAATTACTGTTCTTTACACAAAATTGTAAAACCTCTTAGACACTTACAATAATCACCTGATCATAAATTATTATGATCAAACTTCTATGTGCTTATTATATATATACATGGCTGTGGTTTTTATGGTATTTTTCTCCATTAGCGGGTAAAAATTATTTTGATGGTTCAATATTGATCAGACTGTTGAAATTAATTAGGCAGTTGATAAAAAAAAAATATATGACAATTAATAAAATAAGATTTTTATTACACTACATAATCAAATTTCTATATTTGTTAGGTAACCAGTAATGAGAGACAATTATTTAAAACTCGCCCATGCGCACATGCATGTGTTCATAGACATCAGCATATGTATAATGTATCCATATTATCATAGTCATCCTAGATCACAATTCCATCAAAAAATGACCTATTTATATGCAGGAGTTGATAGCTTTGAGATAGACATGGATAAGCAAAAAGTGACTGTAACCGGATATGTAGACAAAAGGAAGGTCTTAAAGATGGTGAGAAGAACTGGAAGGAAGGCAGAGTTTTGGCCATTTCCATACGACAGTGAATACTATCCTTACGCCTCACAGTACTTAGACGAATCAACTTATACATCGTCGTATAACTATTACAGACATGGATATAATGAGGGCGTGCACGGATACTTCCCAGACCAGGCGTACTCAACGGTCGACGATCAAACCGTTCATCTCTTCAGCGATGACAATGTACATGCATATTGCTCCATTATGTGACATTATCAAGACCATCTTTCCCCTTTCTTTAATCCACAGTTCAATTGAAACATGACCATATCTAAGAATACTGGTTTATAGATTCTATTAAAGAAATAGAAAAATCATGATGATATGTGCTATAACAAACTGGGAACATATATACACTCGCATGTAAGTTAATGTATTTCTATATATTATTGCATTTTGTTTTTAGAATGATGAAATTGTGATGGTCAAATAACCTTCTATCCAGTATTAAAATTTGCCTATGCAACTGTTAGAATTCATCACAGTACTTTTTTTTTTTTTATATTATCAGATGAATGATCTAATATATCTGACACCAAAAAAAAAAAAAAATCCCGTAAGAAACTATAAATATATAAACAAGGGTGTTAAACATCCAATTCGTACGTGCACCAATACGCACATATACAGTTCAAAAGTTACAATTAATCAAACCTGATAACAAGAAAATTAGGTTAAATACGTCTTTTTAAAGGGGGAGTTAGTTTTCATGGCTTTTTGCTTTCAATCCTTTAGTGCACGTTTGGTTTCAGGGTTAAAACAACCTTAATTTTGGTTCAAACAATGTTTTTTCTCACAAAAATTTTAAATTTAAAAAGTTCTGCTAAGTGCTTTCTCTCACAAAATTTAAATTCAGTTTCAAATCACCCAATTTAAACCCTCAAACTAAACAAGCAATTAGTTTGGATAAACACCACTTACATAAGTTATAAAGCCCAAATTATTTTTGTTCAGCGTTATGTATGCTGGGAATGTTATCCTAAAAGTATGAGATATAATAAAAAGATATTGTTATTTATTTGATAAATGAGAAATTTCGTTATTTATGTGTATATATTATTAAATATTATATTAATATCATTGAAAATTCCACGATTATTTATGTAACCTTAAATATTGTATATAAGTGTTATATACGAGAGGATAATATATAAGAATAATAATCAAAATAATGTTCGTTATGAATTTAATTAAAGTTACGAAATCTTTAATTAAAACTACGAAATCTTTAATTAAAACATTACTAATACACGTCATTCTCATTAAGAATGAAATGGTATTATCCACATTATTAATATAGAGGGATATTGAATGAGTGTATTATGCATAATAAGATTATGTGGAATTGGGATAAAGAAACGATTTGAATTTTTTATAATTTCCGTTATATATAAAAATTTGAATTTAATTTACGGATAGTCATATATAGAACGATCTCAATCATGAGTTATTAGTAAACTCATATTTATAGATTTGTGTCTTTTGACTTACTTGGTACAGCTTTCGAGATTGCTAACATATTTCACATAACTCTAATTATTAATTATTTATGGAGGATTGATCTATATGTAGTGACTATATCAAATGGACACTTCAAGTTCTTGGAAGTAAATTATGACCTTGTTAGCTTTGCGGATTTGAGTTTTCAATTTAAACTGAAATATGACATTTTATGGGAGCTTTTAACTGTAGTAAAAAAAGTTATATGTGACATTTTTTAAGAGCTTTTAACTCTAGAAACTTAGAACTGAAAACTCAAATTGGCGAAATGAATGAGGCCTAGGTCTGTAGTTTTGAGAGTGCAATTCCAAGTATTTAGTGGAGAAACTTTTTAGAATTAATAAAATTAATTAATTAATTAAAAAATTTAATTAATTATTAATTTTATTGGAGCTCGGAATTACAAGTTCATGAGTTCTTACGTCATACTTGTAATATTTACAAGACAAGGTGAATTATTGGGATTAAATATCACTCGAAATAAATGATGTGATTATTTAATTAAATTAATTTTGGAACACACTGTAGTGGGACCACAGGAGGCCACATGTCCTGGCACAAGGAGGTGCAGGGGGCGGGTGGCACAAGGGGAATCCCTTTAGGATTCAGTTACTTACTCTCTAAGTTATCCGGTAATTGTTTAACAAGTTTTCCAATCAAATTCAAAAGGAAATTTAACTTCGACTTTATTTAGTTTTGAATTTGATCTAGAAACGTGGCATTTGTCAACACAAATACCTTTAGATCTCCCTGTTGGGAATGGTGTCATAGAAGTATGAGATGTAATAGGATATTTATTATTTATTTAATAAAAGAGTTTATTCAGTATTTTTTGTGCATATATTAATGAATATTTTATATATATCAGTGAAAATTCCACGATTATGTATGTGACCTTAAATATTGTACATAAGTGTTATATGCGAGAAGATAATATTTAAGGATAATGATCAAGACGATGTTCGTAATGAATTTAATTAAAGTTTGAAATCTTTAATTAAAACATTACTCATACAGGTCATTCCCATTTAGAATGGAACAGTGTTAACCACACCGTTAATATGGTGAGATATTAAATGAGTGTATTACCCATAATGAGATTATGTGGAACAATGACTGATAACTCTAAGAAATTAGAGTTATCTTATGCATTTTTAGCTTAAAGTTTGCTTAACCAAGAGTGTATTTCATTGTTTTCTCTGTGTTTTAACTTAGATTTTCTGGTTTTGCATTTTATCTTGCTGAGTTATGTACTTGTGCTGCTCTCGAGTTAAAAAGGAGTTATTTGAGTCAAAAAGAGGTTGAAATATGCCTAAGTTGTGATTTTGCAAATTGCATGGAGAATGCTATGACTATGCTACAACATTTAAGTAGCATTCTGGGTGCAGCTAGCAAATGGTATGACATCAGCGCACTACCTGGAGGAAAATGACAAAAGACCCATGTGAGCTAATTGAGTTGTACAACAGTGTGGACCACTTCAGCCCCTATCAATTGACACCTCGGCCCTTTTGTTGCCCTAAGAAGGAAATACTTTCTGCAAAATGAGAATAGCCGCCAAGTACAAGAAGAGAAAAATAGAAAGAAGGCAGAGAGCACAGAATAGAGAGAAAAAAGGCAGCACCATGGCTGAAAAGAAAAATATACAATACACAGAGTACCTCTCCTTCAGAAAAATAGACTACAGAGACGTGAGAGAAGAGAGAATGCAAATAGCTGAAGGAAGGAAGGCTGGACAAGAGAGAAATCCAAGATCCAGCCAAAAATTCTTTCTTCTATCTGTTAGCTTAATTCTCATTTGTTATTTGGATATAAATTTTACCATGTATTATTCTGGAAATCTAGTTTCTGTAATTACCATTATGAACTAATTTGTTAAGCTAGATCTGCTAATGGAACCGAGGTTGTAAGGATGATGGTTGCTTGGGGAATGTTGATTAACTCTATTTCCTGTTCATCTATGTATGCTTAATGCTTATTTCTGTTTTTGACTGGCCATCGATCATAGAATACAAGACTAATATTAATACTGGAAAGGTTAATTTTAGTTGGATCTAACATAGATGATACAAGTTCAATAATCTTGTTTTTGTTTGTTGATTTGTGAATAGTATAGAAATATATTGTTCATCTTACATAACATAGAGAAATCAGAGCTTAATTTGCATTCTAAAACTAGATTCACATAGGAATATGCTGAAAATGGTTGAGGAATCTGTAGATATAAAGACTTCAGAAGAATCTTATGCACAATAAATGAGTTTCTGTTAACAGGACGTTTAAATGCTATAGCAGGAAATTAGTAGGTCTAGCTTATTCACTTCACTACATACACTCCATTTTAGCATTTTTGATCTTCTGGTTAATCTTGTCTTACAATTTATTTACATTTCAGCATTTAAATCAATTGTGTAATTTTTGAACAGTTAACTTTTTATCATTCTTAACGAGTAAACTAGTTGATTTCTGCATGTACACTTGGTGATTCATTCTCTGTGGGACGATATTCGTACTCTGTACACTTTATTACTTGTCTGCGACATGTGCACATGAAAGCATAAAAATCACGCAACAAGTTTTTCGCGCCGTTACCGGGGATCGAACCCGGGTCACCCGCGTGACAGGCGGGAATACTCACCACTATACTACAACGACACAATATGAATTTCTGATAATTTCTGTTAAGTATAGAAATTCTAATTGAGTTTACCGATAGTCATATATAGAATGATCATAATCATGAGTTCTTAGCATACTCCTATTTATGAATTTGTGTATTTTGATTTACTCGATACGGATTATGAGATCATGAGTCCTATTCTTGTATTTCAGAGACATGATGAAGTTAGTAGCCGAGAATGTTATTATACGAGATGGAATCTATTCCTTCTTGAGAAAGAATTACATAAATAATTATCTTGAGGTTGATTCGGTACTTAGACCAGTAGAAGTTACGATTCATAAATTTATTTATGAATCACTGTCCATTAGAGAACCAATGGTACTCAAGTATAAAGATGTAATTAGAGAGGTTAACGGATTTCAGCTAGCTCTAATTATGAATTATTTATGGAGAATTGATCTATATGTAATGACTATATCAAATGGATACTTCACAGTTTAGAAGTAATTTATGTCTATAATTACGAGAATGCAATTCTAAGTTTATAGTGAGTAACTTTTAAAATTACTAGAATTAATTAATTAATTAAAGAGTTTAATTAATTATTTATTTTATTAGAGCTTGAAATTATAAGTCCATTAGTCCCCGCATCGTCTTTGTAATTCTACAAGACACTAGGGGCAAAATGGGAATTTTAAAATTCTAAAATAAAACGCTAAAGGATAATTAATTGAGAATTAATTATAAATTCAATAATGTGATTATTTAAGTTGAAATTTAAATTTGAATTTTGAAACACACATGTGAAGGTGTTCACATGGTGTGAACGTACAACATAATGTGAATCTCTAGGATTTAGTTGCTTGCTCTCAAGTTATCCAATTAACTTATTTGATAAGTTGTCCAATTTGAAATTCAAATTGATTTAAATTTGACTTAAATTGAAATTTGTATTTGAGTCAAAATTGACATGTGGATAAGGGAGAGAGATTTTGTTTCAAAATCAAATTTAAAATTGGAGATAATTATCAAGTTTTATCTTGGAGATAAAGAGTAAGACTTTTTTTTTGGGTTTGGCTACTACTCTATAAATAGGAGATTGCAGAAAATCTGAGAAGACAATTTTTGCACTCTCCTAGCATTAGTAGTCGGTTTCTATAGAGTGTGGGAAGAAAAAATTTTCTCTAAAAATTCCACGTCGTGCATGTTTTGGTATTCGCTAATCCCGTTTTGTTTCAGGTGTGCCCACACACACATCTTCGTAGATTTAAGAAATTGACGAGTAAGATTCGGGTGTTTTAAACTAGCTTGGAGCGAGGAATGTTCGAGGCCAAAGAATTCAAGTTATCATCCTAATCAGTCTCTAGGTAAATAAATTAATTTAATTAATTTATTCATGCATAAATGAATGTAATCTATAGAGTATTTTAAAGTTTTATAAAAATGTTTGTTATAGACGATCTGCTAAACACACGTTTCCGCATCCGAAATTGTTTGAGAAACCAACACTCCCTGACTATAAAATAGTGCACCTCTTGTCCCTTATAGGTATCCCACAAAGATGCGTACTTCTGTCCTCGGTTCTAACTTCCCGACCTTTTACCTCAGCACATGTGTTGGACACCCCCATATGTGAATGTGTCTCAAACTAGATTTTTGACCATTCCATAACTCTAGGGGCGTCTTAGGTACAGACTTAGATGGTACCAAGTTCAATATATATACTGCAGTTCTAAAGACATATCCCCAGAATGAAGTAGGCAGTGAAGAATAACTCAACATTAATCTTATCATGTTGAGCAAAGTTTGATTTCTCCTTTTGGCAACACCATTCTGCTATGGTGTGCCGGGTGCTTCAATGGTGACAACACTCCTTCTTCAATCAAGTAATCCCTGAACTCTTAGTCTAAGTATTCACCTATTCGATCTGATCGAAGTGTCTTGATTTTACCTAATTATTTTTCAACTTTTGCTCAGAATTCAACTTTTCAAAAGTTTCATATTTCCGTTGCATTAGGTAAATTACCATATCTCGAATAATCGCAATAAAAGTGACAATATTCGTAACCTCCTCTAGCTTGGATGTTTAATGGTCCACATACATCCGAATTTATCAGCTGAAGAGGTTTTGTAGCTCTTTCTCCTTTCGTCGTGAAAGGCCTCTTGGTCATTTTACCTTCTAGACAAGATTCACATACCAGAAGCTCACCGACTTTTAGTTCACGTAAAGGACCATCATTTACTAGTCTTTCAATCCTGTTTAGGTTAATATGACCAAGCCTAAGATGCCACAGATATATGTTATTATTGTTAGAGATCTTTTGCTTCTTATTCTTAGGTTCGACAACCTTAAACATTTCAGTGTTAAGCAATGAGTTAGGTATTAGTTTTATACAATATAAACCATCATCCAGAAGTCCAGAACAAATATTAAAACCATATCGAGAAATATGAACAAATTTATTACCAAAATAGACTTTAAATAATTGTTCGAATAACCTAGCTACAGAAATCAAATTTCTACAAATGTCTGGAATAAAATTTATTTTTCCTAAACTGAGGTCTAACTTCTCCCACTGCTTTTGCCGACACTCTTGCACCATTACCTACTTTCATCGTGTATTCCCCATTGGCTAGCTCATTGTAGGAATTAAGATACTGCAAAGAAAAACAAACATGATTTGTTACTCCTGAATCAACTATCTAGGTTGAGGTATCACCCTCTACTAAACATGTTTCAAGAACTAGCAAATCTGATTTCCCTTGCTCATTTTTCTTCTTCAGCTCCTTGAGATACTTTTTACAATTTCTCCTTCAGTGCCCATCTCTATTGCAGTGGAAACACTTTCCTTTGGGTTTATGGTTGGAGCCCTTCCTTTTGGTCTTCTTGTTCTTCCTTTTTTCTTGGATTTGATTCTTTCTCTTATTCTTGCTAGATCCAGCTGTAACAACAACTTTTGCTTCTCCTCCTCTACTTTTATTAGTGGATTCGATGTTTTGCAGAACGTTCAACATATCAGTCAAGTTAGCTTTCCTTTTTTTCATAACATAATTGTTAGTGAACTATTATAAGGCAGGGGATAGGTTTTCTAAGATGATGCGAACTTGGGTAGCTTCATCAATCCTAGCACCATTGAATTCATTCTCATGAAGGTGTTCAATCACGTTCAGAACATGTGCCTTAACTGATGCGTCACTCTTCATCTTGTCATTCATAAAAGCCCTTATAACATCTAAATGAGCCTTCTATGAAGGAGCGCCAAACATGGCTTCTAGAGACTCCATAATCTCATATGTGGTCTCCATCTCTTCATGCTTCTTGTGAAGCACATCACTCATACTGGCCAACATATAGCACTTTACTTTGTTATTGCCCTTGATCCAGTGATCATAAGGCTCCCTTGCAGCTTTAGATGCATTTGCCGTGGGTTCTTGAAGACATTCCTCTAGAAGGACGAACTTATAGTCATTACAGATAAGTAGGATATTCATGTTACTTTTTCACTTTGTATAGTTATCTCCGTCCAATTTTTCAGTTGCCGGTAGTGAGATTATAGGAGTAGACATATTGCTAAAAATATAAAAAGTATTCATATAATCAATTTTTGTGCATGAATATCAGGACATGTGAATTTTGGCACAATTGAATATGATGCATGATGCACATGAAAAATACATAAATCATGTTTTAATTTTAGGTGCCAACGATAATCTAATTTACCATGAATATGGTGTCGCCGTAGGGTAGGTAAAAATATTCACAAATTAAACCATGACCTTCTAAATTAATAAATATACTCAAAATATCTCATATTTTCAAATCTATCAACTACCATTATTTTAGTCAAAATATAATCAACAAATTTGATTGTATTTTTCGTGAGTGCAACCTATCTATAGCTTGAACTCTGGAGTGCCGTTGTATGGTAGGTCAAACCGAATATACATCTTTGAATCCTATCAATCAGAAGTCAACCTTGTTATTGACTCGAAAGAACACTTTCCGTAGGGAGTGCGGAATCGCTGCCACCACGAAGCCCCTTTCAAATCTCACGGTGTTGAACTAACGATGGAGACCAGTGGGCCATATTGTCATACAACCCTCTCTCACTCAATATTTTACAAATATGTATTTTATTTAAAAATCATCTCATGGTTTTCAAATCGGTATTAATAAACAATTTATTTATAGGATATGTGAAATTCTAAAATTTACTCTTAAATTCAATTTCACACATAACATAATCTTGCAAATCAATTTTACAAATTAAATTGATTTAATCATATTAAATCAATTTTAGCACATGGTTCTTATTTTATTTTTTTTTCAAAATTCTTTTAAATAAATAAAATAATGTGCGTGTACGCATGGTATGTCTTAAAACATATGAGTAGGCACACTATATCAATATAGCATGTTATGCATGGACATATAATAAACAATTATCAAATAAATATAAGTATATAATATGCAATCGGCTATTGAGACGAATTTGACCGGGTCACATAGAAAAAATAAATTACAACCATATTGAATGAATAATTATTACAACCAAATCGAATAAATAAATAATTACAATAATTATTTTCTTCAGTTACATCAACGGGTCTTCGATTTTTTAATTCTTTGTTCATCGGCTTCACTCTTCGTCTTCAGGTCGAATTTCATCTTTTTCAGGGTCTAGAACTCTTCTGGATACGTCGGCACGTATATCTGGGTTTCAAAAAACCTTTTGGGGCCACAGGGGCCTGATTGACCTCACGGGGCGCGGGCTGGGTGTGCGGGGCGCAGCTGGGCTGTGGGCAGGGCACTACTTTTAGATTTTTCTGAGCTTCTTGTACTTGTGATTCCTTGCCCTAATCTACCTAAATCCTAGAATTATAATAATTCTAATTCCCAAATAAAATTACAAATATTTTAATGAACAAATATAAACGATCCATGAAACCATATAATCAACTACCAAATCCATCATCCATACATTCATTAGCATGAATCAATATAAACATCCATAAATAAATGCAAGTGCCTACCCATCACATACATACAAATTAAATATCACATATTTAATACAATATTGATTATCATATAATCGAAGCATAAATTAATATAGTCTATAGACCGCTTTAATACCAATTGTTGGTTTCTGAAACGATTTTGGATGCAAAAACGTGTGTTTAGCATATCGTGTATAACAAAAACTTTCATAAAACTTTGTGATAATCTATAGATTACATTAATTTATGCACGAATAAATTAATCAAATTAATTTATTTACCTATCAACCGATTAAGATGATATCTTAAATTTTTTGACCTCGAACGTTCCTTGCTCCAAGCTAGTTTAGAACACCCGAATCTTTCTCGTCAATTCCTTAAATCTACGAAGACGTGTGTGTGGGTACACCTGAAATAAGATGGGATTAGAGAATAAACACTCAAGGTTTCCATGAACACCAACACATGCACGACATGGAATTTTTTAGAGAAAATTTTTCCTTCCCACACTCTATAGAAACCGGCCACTAATGCTAGGAGAGAGTAACAATTGTGTCTCACAATTTTATACAATCTCTTATATTATAGAGTAGTAGTCACACTCTTAGAAAAAAGTATAATCTTTATCTCTAAGATAAAGCATGATAATTATCTCCAACTTCAAATTTGACTTTTGAAGCAAAATCCACTCTCTCCCTTATCCTATATGGTCGGCCACCACAAGGAGATTCCTCCTTGGGGTAGGTGCATGCTGAAGGCAAATAATAGGGCAAAATTTTACATTTATCATGCAATTCAATGTTAACATAAATTTCAATTTCAATTTAAGACAAACTTAAATTAATTTAAATTTTAAATTAGACAACTTATCAACTAAGTTAATTGGATAACTTTAGAGAGCACGAAATTTGAATCCCAAAGAGATTCACACTGTACTCTGAGTTCACACCATGTGAACACCTTCACATGTGTGTTTCAAAATTCAAATTTAAATTTAAATTTAAATAATCACACTATTTAATTTATAATTAATTTTTAGTTAATTATCCTTGAGTGTTTTATTTTAGAATTCTATAATTCTAAAATTTCCATTTTGCCCATAGTGTCTTGTAGAATTATAAGGATGACGCGGGAACTCATGGACCTATAATTTCGAGCTCCAATAAATAATAATTAATTAAACTCTTCAATTAATTATGTAATTCTGTTAATTCTAAAAGTTACTCCATTATAAACCTGAAATTGCACTCTCGTAATTATAGACATAAATTACTTCTAAACTGTGAAGTGTCCATTTGATATAGTCATTGCATATAGATCAATCCTCTATACATAATCTATAATTAAAGCTAGGCGAAGTCCATTTACCTCTCTAATTACATGTTTATCATTGAGTACCATTGATTTTTTAATGAATAGTGATTCATAAACCAAATTCATGAACAAGAGCGCTCTGTCATGACCGGGAAAAATTATCAAAACATTATTATATAAGATGAAATTTCTTGGAATTCTCTATATTATAAATACGAATGCTTTTATGATAAGTATTTGTTGATATTGATATTGAATAGCAAAGTATAAGCTAAAAGTCAAAAATTTTTAAACTAATGCAGTTACCGAATTTTAGACTGTAATCAAGAAAGATGCACGAAACGTTCTGTTATTCCCACAAGATGACAAACACATGAATATTAAGTTTAAGAAATGAAAAAAAATTAAAAAGCATTAATTCTAGAGTTTTAGAAACAATCAGAATGAATAACGGACAAAAAAGGGGCTCGGAAGGCCAAACTGAGAAAGTTAAGATTTTCAACCGATTAGGGTTTACCGAGTTAAAATTTGTTGACTAAGAGTCGACCAATAGGTCACTCTTGAAAAGTTAGTCAATGTTGAGTAAAGTTGACTAAATTGACCAACTGTCTGAAAAACACAAGTAAAACGCGCACCGGATAGGAATTAAACTGAACCGAAATGAGATAGTTATTAAGAATGAATGGTTGAGATTTAAGATGATTAATGGATGGAGGGCTGAGATTGGGACACATGGAAAGAGAGGATATGGCTGGCCAAGACTTAGGGGAGAAGCCAAATAGATATTTTGATATTTTTGCAAAAAAGACCCTAGAAAGTGTCAAAATTACACCTAGGTCCCTCATGCTTTTTGTGAACGGTTTGAGAAGGGAAAGATACAAGAAAAATGTACATTTTCATGCAAGAAAATAGAGAGAACTCAGCCAAAGAAAGAGAGGAAAAAAAGTTTTCCAAAGTGAAAAAACCGAATTCTAATCGAAATCGACGGAAAACTATCGTTAATTAGCGTCACCGGAACTTGATCTTAATTTTTCTCAAATGTGTTCTCCTTTAAATGGGAATAGCCAATGTGTTTTCCATTATTTTGTAGTTTCGACCAAAACAACGCTTAACATGTCGAGCTCATTATGTCTTTATTTATGATTTGGGGAAGTACATTTTCCTAATGCGTCTCTCTCAAAATATTTGTTTCCCTCAACTGAGTCCTACTTGTATATTCTTTTTTTTTTCAATTGATACTTTAAATTATTTTTCTTAAAAGTGATGGTCATAATTTTTCCCAGCTGTCCCTCTAAAGTAATTGTTCGCAAATATCTCCCTAATTACAAATGTTTTTTTTCATTTTTTTTTTTATCTTTTTGTGACATGTGCTACTGTTTGTCTCTTAAATACCAATCATGTGCTTAAGACCACGTGGTCTAATGGCACTGGGGAGTTTGGGTATGATGGGATTTAAATAGTGGGTTGTGGGTTCAATCCCGTATAGTATAAAAAAAAAAATACTAATTATGTTATTTATCTATGTTGAAATAATATCTTTTCATATACGTCTCTACACAAATATTCTTTTTCGTGCAGACACACACACACATTTAACCTAAATACATGTTTTAATTAAAACATACATGTTGATCTATTTTATTTTTTTGTTTATTTTTAAATCTTGTATTTCCTTGATGTCTCTTAATAAATTTTTCTCTCCTAATATGCTCTTATTTATATAATTTCTCTCAAATGTGTGATTGTCTAAATATTTTAGATTGTAATTAATTCTTTTTTTTTTTCTGAATGTGGCCCTCGTAAGCTTTTTTTACCTAATTTTTCCGTTAAAATAATTTATTCTCAAATGTGTCCTTGTTTAAATATTTTTTTCTCAAATAATTTTTTTTTTTTTATGTACGCATCTTAAACAATTTACAGTCAAATTTATCTTAAAAATAGTTTTCTTTTAAATGTGCTCTTTTAAAATAACTTATTTTTATTAAACTAAACTTTTAAGAGAATAACTAGTAAAAGTAAGCACGCGTTATGCATGTGCTACTTGTATTTATTATATTTATTACATTGTACAAATACCATAATTTTTACAACAATTTCGATGCAGTCGTTTTTCAGCACACAAGAGAAGAAAAAGATCATAAAAGACAAATAAAAACATAAAAAAGAAAGAGGACATAAAACGTTAATACCGCATAAGTTAAACCATATTGAGTAAATGCTAGAAAAGTAAAGGGACAAAAAAGGGAATTCATAATACTTAACAATATTAAAGTAAAAAGATTGTTTTCTAACACAGAAAAAAAAAAAAAAAAACGTGTAAATGCAAAAAAAAAAAAAAAAATTGAACAAAACAATTACGTAATTCCTTCGAAATGAACATTATTTAATTTTACCATTTTTTCTTAAGCTACGAGTAAGAGAAAGCACAAGATACAAATAACACAAAAGCTAAAAACAACAACAAAGTAAAAACACAAAAAGAAAAAGGGCATAAGTAAAAAAGAAAATTAAAAGACAGCAACTTGATTTAATTTGACAACTTTTCTTACACTCTATGTACGAGAAAACAATGTATAATAAGTATGTAAAAAATACATAAATTAAAGGGTATAAGGGAAAATAAAAATTAAACCATTTTTTCTTAAGTTATTAAGTAAGAGAAAAAAAAATAAAAAACAACTAAATAAAAAGTAAAAAAAGATTAAGGCTAAAAAACAGAAACAAAAATTAAATTGTTTTTCTTAGGCTCTAAGTAAGAGAAAACAGTTGGTAACAAGTAAGTAAAAATTACAAAAGATAAAGGGCATACATGGAAAAAAATTAATAACTTTTTCTCAAGCTCCAAATAAGAGAGAATAGTATATAACAAGTAAGCAAAATGTATAAAAGATTAAGAAAATGTTTACTTTGCGTCAAAGGAAAGAAAAAGTAAGGAGTGATTCTCTTTTCCATCTAATAATATATTTATTTATAGAATTAGTAATGAAGATTTAGTGGGTCTCACACAATATAAGGAATTAGAAAAGAGAATATTAATCCTTGCACCCTTTGATTTCTTGTCAAATGAATATCTAATAATATATTTACTTATAGAATTAGTAATGAAGATTTAGTAGATCCCACACAATATAGAGAATAAGAAAAGAGAATATTAATCCTTGCATCTTTTGATTTCTTGTCAAAGGAAATGACTGATAAATTCACTTATCTACTCTTAATGAATTACTATACAATCAATTATTATTTAATTATGTAAAATGATATTTTAGTGATTACATTTATAAAATTACTATTCTTAATTTAGTAAACATAAAAAAATGAACGAGATTGTTTCCCATTACATAATTTTATAGTCAAATAAACACATAACAAGAAATAAATAACTCTGAGCTCGTTTGGTACCTAGATTCGTTCCCTGATTCAAATCATGGTTCGTGATTCTCTACAGTATTTTTCTCTCACAAAAATTACACGTAAATCAAAAATAATTCTAATCACATAATTTAAATTCATGAACCAAATGCTAATCTTATTATTTTATTTTTTTTCTTTAAATCTTATTACATTTGTTATTACATTTCTTTACGGTTTATTAAACCGCACCTAAGAGAATAAGTAAGAAATTGATGGTCAACTTCATCACATTTTTAATATATTATAGTTTAAAGATCGTAGATAAGTCGAAGAAAAATCAACTAAACTTTAAAATAGATTTTAAATCTGCATATTCCAAATATATATATATATATATATATATATTACATATTGAATATACTTCAACTTTTCTTTTTTTTTTTTCTTAATCTGAAAATGTATTGAATACTTCAAATTATTTATTTTATTTTTTTTCTTTAAATCTTATTACATTTGTTATTACATTTCTTTACGGTTTATTAAACCGCACCTAAGAGAATAAGTAAGAAATTGATGGTCAACTTCATCACATTTTTAATATATTATAGTTTAAAGATCGTAGATAAGTCGAAGAAAAATCAACTAAACTTTAAAATAGATTTTAAATCTGCATATTCCAAATATATATATATATATATATATATATATTACATATTGAATACTTCAACTTTTCTTTTTTTTTTTTCTTAATCTGAAAATGTATTGAATACTTCAACTAGTTCATGACATCCATCAAAAAGAAAGAAGGAAAAAAAATTTTAGTTTATTAGAAAAGAAAAAAAGGAAAAAAAAATTATAAAAAAAAAAGGTCAGTTACAAAAAGCCTCTTCCGGCTATAGCAGCGCCACGACGACGCAATTGAAATCCCGCCTCCTCTCTCTCTTCCCCGCCATATAAAAGCCATCTTCTTCGGCTCAGATTTCCTCTCTCTCTTCCTCAACAGTCATTTCCATTTCTCTTCTATCATTCGTTCGATCAGTTATCCAAAGGATTAGGTGAAAACTTTCCCGGGAAAATCCGTGATGAGAGCAGAGCAAAAATGGATCACTACGAGGTGCTGGGGCTGAGTAGGAACGCAAGCAAGGAGGAAATCAAGGAAGCTTTTCGTGGATTGGCGGTGAAGTTTCATCCCGACAAGCACTCTCGTTCCCCCAAGGACGTGAGGGACAAAGCCACGCACAGATTCAAGCAGGTCTCCGAGGCCTACGAGGTCCTCAGCGATGATCGCAAGCGTGCGGATTACAATCTCCGATCTCGATTTTCCTCACCGAGTTCTGGAAATGGTAATTTCTATGGCGGTTATGGTTATGACTATGGTTATCGTGATCGGAGCTATGGCGGCGGATTTAGACGTGGTTCTTCTGCCTCCAATGGCGGTGGATTTGTTTCTGCGTTTGAGAATGTTCTTCGCTTTTTCACCACGCGAGCTTTCCTTCTCAATGCGGCCTTTGCAGGGTGCGATTCTTTCTTTTGAAGTTATTCTACCATTCTAAGGGATTTTCTCTAGGAGAATGCTAAATATATTTAGAAAATTCTTTTGCCCCTAAATTGGTGAACTTAGAAAGAAAAGGTATGTGAATTAGTACTGATATTGAATTGCTTGTTACACGATTTATATATGAAAAAAGGTTTCAAGATATGCAGAGCCACATGATTGTTTTTAATTCTTGTGCTTGTGGAATGGTGTTCTGCTCGGGGTTTTGGGTAATGTTAACCAATTAGATTTACATTATTTTTCACAAGATACAGATATGTAGAAAAGGTAAAATGAAACATTGTGCTGTGTAAATCACTGAATTTGTTGATCGGCTGTGTTGTTAGGAAAGCATTGCGTTGCTTAAGACACTGAATTGTGGAGGACAGCCTTGGTAATTGACTCTGTGTTTCTGTTGTTGATTGTGTGAAGGATTTATTAAATTAACTAAGATGTTCTATCAACTTCAGCGTTGTAGGTGATTAGATTTGGTGAATATGACTGGCTTGGCAGGAGGCCTGGTAAGAACCACTAGTTGAAACAAGTCTGCCAAGCATCTTGGTATATAAATTAACAGAGGAAGATGAATTTTAATTTGGGAGCATTTTGTAGATTGTTTTGAGTATAAAGATGGAAATGATATTTTCCTGGGAATGGTGTTTGGACCGTTTGTGTTTGGTTATTTTTCCTGAGAGATTGTTTTAGTAAGTTTGTGGACATGCCTTAGACGTAATTTATTTATTTTGATTGAGGTTATTTTAAATTTTCACCTTAGGAATCTTTATTTTGCACATTGAACAATTTTCGGCAACACAACTGTATGAGACTTCTTATGGTATGTTTTGGGTATTTGTACATGCTTCTGTGAGGTATTTTACTGAAAAGCTGCTGCAGACAAGAACCTTAAAACAATATGATATGTTGGTTTTCTCCTGATTACCTGCTGCATCTAAGGCATGTAGTGAAATATATGCATCCGTGTTATTTTTTTTTTCAGTTATAATGTTCAGTGCCAGTCCTTTTCTTGCCTTAGGTAATGCACCAAAATAACATTCTTCTATGTTTTAGGCACACCTTTCCATGATGCTTTGATGGGTTTTAATATTTTTGTTCTCCCCAAGCTGATCCCATTTTCACAAAACACAATCAAACAAGGTGGTGAATGAGTACCTTTTTTACCAGTCCATTACTCTGGATTAGTTTGTGGAATTGTTCTTTTAAGGAGTAGAGTTCTGTTTTAGCAAGTCAACGTAGTAACTTACAACAATTGTTGTAAACATACTAGTGGTACAACTCTTATAGCTTAGATAATTTTCTGTGACCTTCTCTCGCTAAAACTCTTCAGGTTACCGTATTAACTTTAAGTGATTTAACAATAATGAGTGAATTTCTAAAAATATCTACTTTCCGTACAGTAGCAATGGACTAGCCGGTGCAATTTAAAGTTGTTGCTTTTTTTTGCTCTTTATTTCCTAATGGGTGTCCTAATATAACACTAAATAGAAAATAAGACATGGAAGGACATCCTCATTCATTGTGCTGGGGCTATTAACTTTTGTTTTTGAGGGTCATTTTTAAAAAAAATGAAAATAAAATATAGTTTACCCAACTAATGTCTATGAAGTTTTAATTATAGATGTTACCTACCTAACATTTGCATTTAGATTATTCAATTATAGATGTTAAATTTGCCTGCTTTTTTCTATTGGTTTGTGTTCGAAATTTGTGTGTATATAATGCTTAATGCACATGTGTTTGGTAATATGGATTGAATCTGCTATTATTTTAGCATCTCTAATCTATGTTACAAGTAATGACACTGACCACGAGAAATTCCATGCAGTGCTTTGTTAGGTGGGATGGTTATAGCTGATATGGGCAAGGAGGCCCTGTGGAAGATGCACAATTCTGGGGTATGTTACATCTTGAGAGACTTCTACTTCTTTAAACCTACTTCTATATGTTCAGACAGTGCTGTATAGAATTTTGAAAGAGGCCCTCGACACTTTGAGAAAACAAGTGCACGAATCATGAATCACTATTTACATTACTTCCACTTTGTTAGGAACCCAATCCAAATCAGAGGATGAACTAACAAAGCTAATCTTTCATTGAAGAGAATTGAAGAATTACAGTAACAAAACGTAACTCCGTCAAAACGTAACTCCGTGGTATTCGTTCCCTAATCTTGGTTTCCCAAACCCCAAAAATCCAAAATAATCCACACTTTGTCATTAGTTGCTATCCTATTATTTATACTACTAGTATTTGTGTAACAAACTCTGACTAATTACAAAATTGTAGCAATTAGTAACTTTGTTAACTAACCAACTACAGGGCCCTAACACTTGCACGTGGCTCACCAATACTTGCAACTTTCTCGTGATTTGTCACTACTTCTTCCTAATTTGTGAGTATCGTGTTGTAGTTTTCTGAAGCATAATATTTCCCATTTTGGGAAATCAACCCCAAAACTGTCCAAAATGCAATGGAGATGCTTTAACCACTGCAATATTGTTTCGTTTGGAGTTTTGATGTAGCCTAGAAAGTATTTTAGGTAAATAGTCTACATTGCTCCCATGTCACTGATTTGTACACCCACAATATCAATCTTATTAGAATGATTAGCAGAGCCAACAAGAATAAACCAGGTCTATATGATTTTTCATATAACTAGCATGTTGGCTGCTCAACTACGACGTCGTTTATAATGTCCACTCCACATGATGGTGTAATGCAGAAGTCAAGAAACTAGGAAAAGATTGGCAATATTTACCAACTTGTTCAATTTTGATTTTTCCACACGGTTGTTCTAGTTATCGCAAAAATGCAATTCTCATTGCCACACGATAGTGGGCAACTTCTCATTCAGTTCCCATATTCATCATTTTTCTAGTTGAGTAATATTTTCATTTGGATATTCCCTTTACTGATATTCTTTAGCAAAATGTAGCTTATTTCATCTTAATGTTTACTTGAAACTTTACTGGGGATGATAGATTATTTTATGAGATTTAGCTGACAAACTTCCTTTGATGTTCTGCTTTTTGCGCTCAGAAATCCTTTGAAGAAGCCATGGAGTCCATTAAGAAAGCCAAAATGCGCAAAGATTAAATGTAAGAGAGCTTCCATTTATGTCCTTTGCCTTCAGCAAATTATAACTGAAGGTTTGACTTCTTTCAGTCAGATCACGTATGCATGGTTATGCACATAAAGATGAAATCACAGCTTTTAGTTGTATGGAAAGCAAACTGCGACTTTCTTTATATGTTTGTATAATCTGTTGATAAAATGTATATGCTTTCTTTGTCCTTTTCCCCATTGTGTTCTGCTTTCCACAGAAATGTTACTTAATTTGTGATATGCCTTGTATTTGTTATTTTCGTGTAACTCTATAACTTGTAGCAATTGAGGCCGATTCATGTAAATAGATTGTATTTTTTGTACATGTTGGTCGCTCGGTAGTCTCAACTTACTGTTCCTTCAATTGCTGTTATAATTGAAGGATGAGAATATCGATATCTATGGACATAAAGCTATTTAAATTTTATGGAAATATCGGTGAAAATTGATGTAAAATATGAAAATTCAATTTAAAAAAATGTTTTATTTTTCAACTAGACTTCTCTAAAATAGTGAATAATACATAATTAGATGAATTCTAAATCAAAACACCAATTGTATGATAAATATAAAATGTGATCATGGTACAATAAATGACAAGAACAAATTCACAAGTTAAATAAAGGAATGAGTAAGACAGTATATTTAAGATCGGAGATTAGTAAATTATAGCATAACTTTTTAAAGGATGCATCTGTTGACACCCTCTTTTTCTACTTTTCATACACGCATTGTTACACTCATTTTAAAATTTCAAAAAACTCCGTACAACTAAATTACCCGTTTTACTTTTCATACACATTTTTAAACCATCATCTATTCTACTTGTTACACTTGCTTAAACTTGCAGAAAAGTCCATTCAACTAAATTGTATTATTTTTTCTATTTTCTTTACCCACCTTGTGATGCTTAGTATTCTCACATACTTCTTGTTGCATTGCATGATTTTATGGCATTGATAATGCATATTATGTTGAAACCGTATCATGTGTAATTCGTATTATCTTTATTTGTAAATGGTTTGGGAATTTCTAAAGACAGGTCTGGTATGTGATATAATGGAAAAGGGTGCTCTTTAAGACTAACATTGAAACCTTATGATGGATGGATTATAATGAGATGTAAATATGTATTTTACAAAAGGATTTGAACACTCCATATTTTTACTCAAAACAAGGTAAGTAGAATCTTACCTGTGTCCCCATAATAATAATGTATGTAGTCTATACATGTTATTTTATGACGTGAACATCCTTTTATCAAAAGTATTTTGAAGCACGTATAATAGCATCAAAAAGGCATTGTACCTAATGTTTATTGAAATGAAATGAATGCATATAAGAGCAATTTTATGAAGTTTTTACTTGAGATGGGTTGGTACTGTTATATTGAGTAAGTTTCAACGGAAGCATCTTTACTGTATTGTCTCAATGGAGACTTGGACCTTATTTTCATCTCGATGGAGATTGTCCCAATGAGGACTCACAGTGTGGGAGGCCATATGACGGCATTTTGGTTCATTCGAATTGACACTAATTTTGTATTATGTTGATTCAATTTTCAAACAATAGATGGCTGATTCAATTTTGAAACATGTATTATGTTGTAAATATAAAATCAGCCGGTTTAAATTGTAACACTCATTTTTATGTTTTGTTTACAAATAGCATTTAAAAGTTCAAATTTGTTCGTGTTTTCTTTTATAATTTTATTAATGAGTTAAAGAAGGGTACAAATTAATGAAAGATGTGACTACACTTGATATAAATAGTAAATAGTGAGTTAAATTAGGTAGGTGTTATTGATTTTTCGCATCAGAGGAAGTTGTGTTCTGTAAAGTGAGGAGAGAGAGTGAAGAAAAAATAGAGCAAATGAAATTTATTTTTTTCCCTGTTTTATTTTTTTTTATTTTTTTATTTTTTTGAATATCCAAACACAAGAAAAAAATTACAAGGGAACCCCTATTTTTTTCCTCCTTAATTTTCCTTAAGTTCTAAACACAGGAAAAAATTTAACTTTTTTCCCTCTTTTTTTTTTTTTTGAACTTTCTTTCATATTTTTTTAATTTGAATCATGATTCGTAGTTTGTTACAGTATTTTCTCTCACATAAATAAAAAATAGTTCGAATCACATGGTTTAAATCCTCCAACTAAACGAATAAACCCGTTCGGCACTGTTCATCCACACTCAGTTTACTGTTTTTGCAACAGTGTTCTGACGCTTTTGCTCTTTTTATCTCTGCTTTTTCTGCTTGTGGGTGGAGGACCTATTGGTCTTTTTAATTCTTTGTCCTTGCTTTTTTCTCTATTTCTGCCCTAGGTATTTATGTCTATTTACTCTGTTAAACCCTAGGAATTTTTATTCATCGCTTTTGTTCTTCTCCGCCGTTTCTGTCTCATTGTCTCACTCTTTTTTTTTTTTTTTTTTCCTTTTGCCTTCATATGCTCATTTCGTTCTTTTCTTTACTTTGATTTTAGTTGCAATCCTGGGGCTTTTCCTCTGTGTTGTTCGTATGAGGGTCCTTTCGGTGGGCTTTGGAGGAGCATTTAGAAATTTTATTTTCTTTCTCTTTTGGATTCTGCTAATGTTTTTATTTCTGATTATATGCCATTTTCATTGCTTTTTTATTTATCTTTCCTACTTTTTGCTTTGTTTGATTGCTATTCTTCGCTTTGTTCTTTATCCATGATTAATGAATTATATATTTTTGTCCCTTATTTTTATTTAGTTATCTTTATAGTTGATATAAAATCTTTTTTTATTATCTTTCTTAAAAAATTTGTTTTTGCAGGTGCTTTATCTACTTTCGGCCCTTTTCTTCTGCTCCGTTTCATACTGCATGTGGATAATGTGAGATTTTTTTCCTCTATTTATTATGTTGATGATCTGGACTTTTTAGGCTGTCCTTTGATTTCTTAGGTTGATGACGTATTCTGATTTTGTTACGAAACTATTAAATAAATCAAAAAAATTTTCTTTCCGTATGATTTTTTCTCTCCGTATCTTCTGGAATACGTCTTAGTGTCATCTTATATTATTCAAGTCAGCGTTTTTTTCACTGATTCGAGTTTAAAATTTGAGTTTTATTACATTAAAAAATTTTTAAAAATAATCACATTTAATTTTTTTATTACAATAAAAAATTTTCACACAACATCACATCTCAATTTAAATTAACAAACCGAACGGCTTTACAAGTTTCACCAATTTTAGGGCAATACTTTTTCCCCCTTTTTTCATCCTTTTTTCCCAGTTTTTTCCTTGCTTCTGCCATTTTGTATTTTCTATGTTGTTAGTACTAAAATTATCTTCAAACCTGCATCGATTTTATTACATAATTGATAAATATTGATTTCCCAATTTTTCTCTAACCACTCTATATCAGTACGTGTTATATTATTATACGATGTTTACTGTTCATAATAACTTTTCTACTAACTATTTATTAGTGCTGTTGGTTCCATAGATTTATAATACATATTTTCCTGTACCTATTCTCATGCCCGTTCCATTTCATCCTTTACCACTATCCATTTTGCCTCATTACTCCTCATTTACTGCTTTCCTTTTATACTTCTGTGCCTTTGACTGTTTATCGTTGCTCTTTTTTTTACCTATAACCACTCACTCTTTCACTCCACAGTCCATCATTTATTGCTGTTTACTCTTATTTTTCCATCTTTAACTAGCTGTGTTCGTTCCTGGTTGGTTGATATCCTACATTTAGCACAATTTTCACGCTGATCCAGGTACTATTAATAACTCCTGCTCCCTTTTTTCTCATCTTATTAGTACTTGATCCCATGTTATTAATAGTTGCCATTGCTTTTTTTTCATTGCTTTTATCAACTCATAGCTTTACTGTTTTATTGCTATTTAATACAATTAAAATGTTTATTTGCATTTCATCTCGCTCGCATATTATTAATAATTGCCATTGTCTTTTTTTATTTCTTCTCTAAATCCATCCCTTTACTGTTTTATCATAAGTCAATGAAATTGAAATGTTTATTTGCATTTTATCTTACTCCCATCTTATTAATACTTGCTGTTGTCTTTTTTCATTACTTTTCTCAACCTATCACTTTTCTATTTTATCATTATTCAATGGCATTAAAATGTTTATTTGCATTTTATTCATTTTTTGGCAATATGTTTAAGCATATCACTTTAATTTAAATATTTTAGTTCTATTTTTTCACATTTTTTTTAATTTTTTTCCCTCTATCTTTTTTTCCTTCCTCTCCTTTCCCTTATTTGTAAACTGCTCATACATACTCAGTCCACTATTTTGACAATAGTGTTATATCGATTTTGTCACTTTTCCTTTTCTCCTTTTATTTGTGGGCAATGGATCTATTGATTTTTTAGATTTTCCTAATGTGTTTGGATAATTCTGTTCCCATCTTGTTAGCTTTTTCTCATATACTCTTTTCTGATCATCTTTGTTTTTCTTTTTCCTCCTTTTTATCTCTGCTTAACCTGTATGTTTTACTTTACTTTTGTTTTGTATATGCTCTGTATTTGGAAAAGAATTCTCATTTTTTTCACCTTTTATTTATTCACTTCGTATTTCTTGGAATCATTTCATATCTTCAATTAGTTATTTTTTTCTCAAATATACATTATAATGCACCTTTTTTGTACCCTTTTTCTATTTTTTGTTGATTTCCATTGCTTTAGATATTAACACAACTTTTCTTTAAATACCATCCGTTCCTATTACTAATGTTAAGTATATTAACCAATTATATTAATCTTAGTATTACTTATTTATCCTCTTTTATATTTTTTCCTATGTACTTATACTATTATATTAATATGTAATGCTACTGCCTAAGGTTATTTAAAATTTACTGTGATGAACAAAAATTAGCAATCTATTCTTATTTTATCCTTAACTACATAAATAAATGATTTCTAGCTATTTGATTTTTTTTCCTTCTTTTACTAAATTTTTCCTATATAATAATGTAGTAACTTATTTTGGTTTTAAAATCGATTACTATTGGCATTACTATCTAAAAGAATGATATAAAAAAATTATGGCATTCACATTTTCGCACTTTTTTCCCCCTTCTTTCTCTAATCAAGCTTTATTTTGCTTTTTTATTCTTTAAAAAAATATATATATATTTATATATTTTATTTCGTTTTTGTTTCCTTTTTCTTTCTCCCTATTTGATCTCTTTATTTATTTGTCCATTACCTCATTTATTTATATATATTGTTTGAAATTGTTTACAATCTACTGCTTCACATTCCTATTGCTCTATCCTTTTGTCAACATGCACATTTTCTTGTCTCATCTTTTCCACCCAGAATCCTATTCACAATGCTTGAGATATCCCTAAAAACTTTCATCCATTTACTTTTAATGATTATTGTTGAAAATGAATATTATAATTTCCCATAACAATATTAATATTTGTTATTTATTTTCTATTCTATATACTAAAATAAAATTTCCTTATATAACTAATTGATATAAGTAATGTATAAAAATTAAGAAATGTTCCTTCCAAAAGTATTAAAAAACATTGATAACCATTATTTATTTTCTTGTGTGTTTTATAATTTGATAGTTATAATCTACTAAGATCTTTGCCTATTTATTTGTTAATTACACATGTGCATATGCATTGGTAATAATGATTGTATTGAATTTTTAAATACTCGAATTCATTTGATTCGTCCAAAAACTGCACTGCCTATTTCCTTTGCAACTTAATCTTTGTTCACCTTTTGTTTTTCTTTCTTAATGTCAAACTTTTTATTAATTTCCTCTTTCTTACCTTCATTCGTCTTAATATTTTCATCACGTCCATGCAACTGCTCCCATCAAAGAAATGCAATTATGTAAAAAATATTTTCTCAATCTCATTCATCATCTTTTATCACTATTATTATCAATCATCAATGTGTGTTCTTATTATAATTTGATTATATATATAATCATCAATGTTTTTACCATTTCTATAATCATCAATCTTTTTTCCATCTCTTTAATTTTTTTTCCCCCTATCTATTCTTACATAAGTAATCATCAATCTTTGTTCCTACTATAATTTGATTACATAATTTACTACAGACAACTTTTAATTTGTCTAGCCATTTTCTAACAAACTCAAGTTAGACAAATGCATATGTCAATTCACTTATTTATGTAGCCTTTGTTGATAAACTTAATTTATCAATTGTTGCTACTTTATTATTTAATTTTGTATCATAGCATAAATTTTAGATTTCTATTCTCATATTCATGTTGATATTATTTAATTTAGCTATAATATATATTGATATATACTTTATTTCTCATACATTACTGAAAATACATAATATCGAAGCAACAGTTACTGTATAAAAATATTATGGCATTCATAATCTCTTAATTTTTTTCCTCTTGAATTCTCTTGATTATTTATTTATCTATTATACCATTTATAAATTTTTTTTATAATCAAGCATTGTGATAGAAAATTTTTAATATATTTGTTTATGTATGAAGCAGGAAGCCGAATATAGCCAAATACAAATATGAATTTGTCTCTTTATACATAATTTGATCCCAACCTTATTACATATATTATTCATATTTTATTCCTCTTTTGTATATGATCGTATCTACTTTTATTAATGTTAGATTCATATTACTGTACATACATTACTATTACATAAATATTTTTTTATTAATTTATTCACAATAAATTATTGTTATTTGTATTTGCCGAATAAGTGATTCGGCTACTATTATTTCTAAAGTATACTTTATTATCCCCTCCTTTCTTTTTAGATAAAGAAAAACTCAAACACTTATTTATGCATTATTACTCATACTTTTAACGGAGAAAGAGGAAAATAGGCCAAGACTTGAGATGAATTAAAATTAATAGGCCAATAGTTTACATAAGTTAATAAATAGGTTAAATTACTGTTTTCGTCCATAACTTATTTGGTTATGAACTATAATTTGACAAGTTATTCTCGATTTTTGTCCATAACTTGTCTGGTTATGAATTATAACTTAACAAATTTGTCCATAACTTATCTGGTTATGAACCATAACTTGACAAGTTATGACTTATTAATTTTTATAATTAAAAGTTAGCCTATATACTTTTTTAAGTTTTTCATATTGACTTATTTCCTACTATTTTCCCAACTTTTTAATCCATATATACCCAAACCTAACTTACACTATACTATTACTAAAGATACGGAATAACCTTCAAATATCACTTTTCGGCCTTTAAACTAATTTCAGCGACTTTGTCCTTTAAATGGCAACGAGGACAAGATAAGAAATAGTATAAGAGTGGCTCGGTCATCAATAGGCCTCTCCTTATTCATTCTATAAAACAAAATTGTGAATCAGCAATCCAAGAAAAAGACTTAGGGCTTGTTCTTTTACAAGTATTTTTGAGTTAAGTTTTTGAGTTGAATTTGAGTTGAATTTGAGTTATAACTTGAGTTTAAGTTGTAACTTGAGTTTGCGTTTAGTTGTATATACTTAAGTTATGGTTTGAGTTAAGAATTTTTTGAGTTTGTGTTTGTTTGTGATAAAACTTGAGTTGTGAATAGTGAATATCATTTTTTCTCCTCCTACAATTTTATTCAATTCTTTTACAATTTTTTTATTTTTCCGCCTTTATTATGTTTTATTGTAATAAATTACTTGTAATTACAAAAATAAAAAAATAATAAAAATAACAAGTACAAGCTCAGTTTTCATTTTAATTAAGTTCAAAAAGACAGCAAAAAATACATATTTAAGTTTAAAAAGACAACAATGAACGATGGCATCAGCGTGCACGACGGTGCTGGTACACTGCCCACATTGTATGCGCCCTTGCATCCCTTAAAGCATTCATGTCAACTTCTGCATTAGAATCCAATGGTTGACCCTCATGGTTAGTATTGTCGTTAATGTCCTCATCAACATTCGGTAGATCAATGTCTGCAACCGGAACGCCATCTTATGAGTATTGGTCCAATAGCCTGTCCCCATTACGGTACATGTGGATAAAATTATGTATTATAGCACACGCTACTGGAATCATAACTTGTTTGGTCATGGGGTAACGATTAATGGTTCTCAAAATACGAAATCTAGCCTTCCACACACCAAATGTTCTTTCAATGACATTACGCAACGAAGACTGGGTGGAGTTGAAAAGCTCACGTTCACTGTGGAATCCTCTTTCACGGCGAGCCCTATACTCTTGCAAGTGGTACGTTGTCCCCCGATATGGTGCCAGGAAGCATCCGTTGTTAGCGTACGGGAATCTTTTGCGTGCGGATTCTAAAGCAGCAGCTAATACTCGCGCATCGTGTGCGGAACCCTCCCATCCAGATAACATGTACGTAAATTTCATATCAAAAGTGCACACGGCAAGCACATTAAGTGAGAAAAACCCCTTCCTATTTCTGTAAAGTTCAGCAGTTTCATGAGGGGGAACACATGGGATGTGAGTACCATCAAGAGCTCCAACACAATCCTTCAGAGTTTACAAATGTTATGTTGGTTATATTGAAGTCGTAATAATTATTATAAACCAGTAAATAATATACATTACCGAACATACATCGAACCACGGCGAGTATTTGTTTCCACTTGCAATGATGTGCGGGTCAACGGTTTGGAAATCTGGATGTAAAATGAAGTCCTGCTTCAGTTTGCATACCGCCACAAGAACTTTGGTGAAGTACTCAGACACCGTCGATCCAGATCGTTGCCAAGTGTCCTGCGCCTCCCTGTTAGTTTGGTTCTGACATAATATAGTTAGGAATATAAATAATTGCTCATCAACATTTAGGTGGACAGTTGGTTGCAGTAAGCCCCTTTCCTCAAGGATAAAACTTAGTCGCAAGAACGCATCACTACTCATACGGACTTTGTCATACATCACTGTTGGACTACGTTCCAAATAATACTGCACCCTAAGTGCGCCTCCCCAACCAGAAGTGTGCCTTCGGCGAGAAGGTTCTCTATATATAAATCCAACACATAGCGTAGTCGCCGGAGCGACAACTTGCATGAAAAAATTATCATCACTGTC
>NW_010367622.1:1905297-1917035 GCF_000414095.1 Morus notabilis
AATGACATATACTATTAGAAACTTACACTGATAAATTGTTGCCAATACTCGTCAGTGCAAGTGGGTTTCTTTTGAATCGGATCCCATCCAAGTCCGGTGGCAGTGCGAAGTAGAAACTCAGCATCAAACGTTTTCTTCAGTCTACTGGCTTTTTGTTTGACTTTGTCCCAAGTTAGGGGAACGGTAAAATGCTCACTTAGCTCCGCCGCCCATTGTGTGTATTTATCTCGGTGGGGGTGGTACCTACAGAGTTTAATAAATTGAACTCACCTAGCCGTTTAAGCAGTTGTTCCTCGGCTTCCGGGCTCCAATTTACATCTCTATCTCTCCTTCTCGCCATCTATGTATTGACAATACCATAATGGCAGCAATACGTATGTACATAGCATACAAAATTCATTTAATGAGCTCGGATGTTGGAAGGAGGCTCAGATTTGTGTAAAGGCCAGTCATCGTCCTATTATGGAGCATTATCCAAGGCTAGGACAGTTAGGCTACCAAGGTTTATGTTCAATTACTCTTACTGGTAGGTTTCTCATACACTTTATGCCATGATGTTATGCATAAACCGGCAACCAATATGCTGCCTAAGGTTTAGCTAATGTCTCCATATTGATCAAGCAAGGCATTGAAAGTGAATTAAAGCAACCATACCAACGAAGAGTAATGGGATAAACCGGCAACCAACCACTAACCCAGCCACAGAATATCACTCGACATACGGGACTAGGCCATTAAATACAATTATATCATCATAGCCACGGAGAATTGCAATCTAGAAACTGAAAAAACCAGAAACAGTTTCTGTTTTCTTTTCCAGAAACTGCACAGCAGGATTTACAAATGTACATATGAAAAGAATATTCAAAAATGATGCCAAATAATGTAAGTATAGAACGATGCACATAGAGAACATTCTTAACAGATGAACAAGGTACGTAATGTAGCTAACCTAGCAGGTGTGTGTGGACATAAGCATTCACAGCGTTTGATGAAGTCTAGACGCTGAAATCACCGGAAACAGGTTCTGGTTTTTTTTCCAAAAACTGAACAAAAAGAGGTTCCAACAACTAGTGCCCCGATGAAGTATAGAGGCTGAAAGCACCAAAAAAATAACCAGCACAAGCCACTGTTTTTCCAACATTACCAACATAGGCAAAAAAGGCCCTCTAGATACTGTTCTCTGGATGCAATATAGAAGAGAGATCACTAGAAACAAGTTTCTATTTTTTTTCCAGAAACTAGCTTACGGTAGGGTGAAGATGGGTAAATTGGTGACCGGCAAACATTTAGGACTGTTAGAGATCAACAGGGCACATCAAAATGCAAATGACATATTCCACAATCTCAAAGGGGTTGCAACAGACTAGTGCCCCGACAGAGTATAAAGGCTGAAAACACCAAAAAAACACTAGAACAGCCACTGGTTTTTACACAATACGAACATAGCCAAAAAAATGGCAGCGGGTGAACTGATATCTCAATGCAATCTAGAAGAGAAATCACTGGAAACAGTTAAAGTTTTTCTTCCAGAAACTACAAAACAGGGGTCCAACATACTAGTGCTCGATGAAGTATAGAGGCTGAAAGCATATGAAAAAATCACCAGAAATGCCAACGTAGGTTCACGGAGATGCCATCTAGAAGAACATGTTGGTTTTTTTTTCAAAAACTAACAAAAAAGGGTTCCAAAATACAAGTGATCCGATGAAATCTAGAGGCTGAAATCACCAAAAAATTTAACTACAAATGTTTTTTTTTTTTTTTGCCAATAGAAGAACATGTGAATTCACCAATACTAGTGCTCGAATTTGGGTCTAGAAACCACCACAAGTATTTTCCATAAACTGAACACAAGGTTTTGGAAAAAACTTACCGAATTCGAGCCTATGGAGGAGGAGATGTGGTTCCCTTGGAGATTCCCCAAATGCGAGGAAGGGATAGCAAGTCCGAGGTACCGGCGACGACAGAGGTAGAGGACCAAGGATTGACGTCTCGGCTGGACAGTTTTACGGCGTGCATCGTTTCCTCTACGTCGAAGGAGGAGGTTTACCCACCTAGGTCGCCGCACCGACGTTGTCCCAACAAATCTCCCCGTTTTGAAGGGGTAACAGTAGACGACAATGGTAGAGGAAGGGGGTGACGGTACATGCGGAAGGGGGGTCGATGGTGTCTGCGGCGGATTCGAAATCCGGAGATTGGGGGAAAATCGGGCAACGGATTGAGGGCTTCAGAAATCGATGAAGGTTGGAGGACTAAACCCGGTTTCGAATCAAGGATACAGGAGAACCACATGATTGCAGTGTAGAAAAGCTGAGAAAGAACAAAGCTTGCAACGGGAAGTGCAGGAATCTGCACTGTAGATGTGCAGAAAAATAACTCAAGTGGCAGGGGGAAGGTGAACTCAAAAACCGGGTAATAACTCGAAAAAATTTTTGAGTTCCATTTCGAGTTTTTCTTCTCCGAACATGAACTTGGGCTTGGAATCATAACTCGAGTGGGCTTTCTCGAGTAAACCGGGTAAACCAAACAACCCCTTAAAAGCTCATTTATCAAACTTTCCCCTTTCAATAATAATAAAATAAGCATCAAAGCCCAACAAATCCAACCTATATAAAGAGCTCTTTTCAGTCCACATAAAATGTAGTCTTCATAATTTACAAAATAATTCCACACTAAAATAACAATTAATTAAATAATATAAGAATAAATATACAATACATGGCTTTAAAATCTTTGATTAATATCTTTGATCAATAATAAAATAACAATTTACATCAACAACTTGAATCTTTGATTAACATTTGATTAATAAATAACGCTTCAATATTTTTAATCTAAAACAAAAAATTAAACTATAATTCCCAAATATTGGGTCAAAAACAATATTTTCATATTTTCTCATCTTTTAAATAATCTTATACTATAATTAATAAATGAATAAGACAAGAATAAGAAAAAAAAAAAAAAAAAAAACCCCCTTAGAATTAAATCAACCTGCACATCATATTACTTTAGAAATGTATCAACATTTTAATCAAATATTTGATAAATATCCAAATTATATTAAAGAAAAAATGTATTAAATAATGATCTTTCTTTGTCAATCATTAGGAAAAATGACAACACTAATCGGTGCATTAAAACCAAATGAAGTTTATCAAACTATTAGGGCACGAATTTGTAGATTATGGACAAACAATGACTTAGCAACAGGACTTTTAATAAGCGTTAATTGTCTTTTAGTCGATGAAGAGGTAATACCTATTGCAAACACTATATTATAGCATGTTTGATATTATATAATATTATAAAATAAATAACATTCTCATATTTTTTATCTACAGCACGAGGCAATTCAAGGATCAATTCGAGCACGTGATTCCGACATCATTTCTCAAAAAATTCAACTACGCAATGTATACGACATCAGCAACTTTTTTGTCAAACAAAACAAGCCAACTTACAAAGTCGTTCCACATCCTACAATTTTACAATTTGCACGTGCAACAGTTTTTCTTCCAGTTACAGAGGAAACGCTTCCCATTCCATTCCACAGGTTTTATTTCACTGAATTTGATCAGCTTCAACATAAAATCCAAACAACCGAAATTTTAACCAGTAATATAAACTACCTTCTCCAAAAAAAAAAATCATTATTAACTTACTTATCTATATTCTTTTCATTATATATTTATGTACCAACAGATGTCATCGGTATCCTGACAAGAGTACAAACAACAGAACAAACAAATATTAACAACAGATAAACATCACGGCATACCATAATGATACAAAACATAAGGTAAATAAATTTTACACAAATTTCACGACAATTATATTAGAAAAAGTCATACCTAACAAATACATAATTTTTACATCACTTAGAACATTCCATTCTAATCTTCATTTTTTTTATTTTCTTTTTCCAATAGAAATGAACAACTTCAGGTTACTTTATGGAGACACAAAGCAGACCAATTTGATGAAAATGTTCTCAAATCAATGAAAGGACCAGTTACAGTTTTTGCAGCAATATTAGTAAAACAATATTTATATATTTTCTCAATATTTTATAAAAATCCTTACATATAAAAACAAAGTACATACACAAAAATACATCAAGATATTGATCAATTCATGGTCCAAATCTTAGGAAATGCATACGTCTCAAGCACTGCAGCAACAATTTTTTATATTGACCCACAAATATCAGACACAACAACATTAAAAACAAGTTAAGAAAAATAATTCACAATATCTAAAAACTAAAAATTTTCTATTACTTCTTTTCCTAATCATTCCTACTTTTGTATCTACAGGTTTTCTCACCAATATCAAGAAATTGACTTTACAACAGCATCAACAACATCAAGCCAGTCCATTGAAGAACAAAAAACACAAAATAGAACAACAATTGATGAAGTAAAGACATTACATCAACAAAGGAGCGAGGTTAGAATAATAATATTACCTGTTTATTTTTTGTTCTGATTATATTATTTAAGCTAACAACCTTTACTTATCTACATAGGGCACAAGATTTACAATAAAAGCTGCAATAATCGGATTCTCAACAGAACAAGCATGGTATTACAACTCCTGCCCCCAGATGTTATCGACAACTAAAACAAGTTGGAATCAGTTGGTGGTGTGACAGTCACGGACACATAAAAACAATGTCATCTCCATGGTGCTAAAAATTTCAAATATACTATTGCCAAAATCAATTTATTTTCATTGCTATAACAATTAATCTATTACATAAATCAACTATGACTTTACATGTTACAGGTATAGATTAACAGCAAAAATCGAAGATGCAACTAGAAACATGAACATTACTATATTTGGAAAAGCAGCACAAGCCCTAATAAAAAAACCATGCTCTACACTAACAATCAATGAAGGCTTTACTGATCCATTTACAATCCCACCGATCATCGCTCAACTAAGAGGATAAACTAAGATTTTTCAACTATACTTTCAACAAAGAGGACCACAAATAAATGCAATAGTTTCCAAAATATTTGAAGACACAAAGCCTCTAGCACTACCAACACCAACATCAACCACTGTAGCGGCAACCACAAGGTAAAATATTTGTATTGAATTCTACCTATTACAAATAAAAAAATGATATCTAATATATAAACTATATTTTACCATTTTAGCTCTCAAACAAAGACAATAGCAGGAACTCTAACACCAGTGGATCCACAAACTCCAGACCCAAAAAAATCAACTATTCAGTAAGCCATATAAACTAATTTTCATTATTCATAAATCAAACACAATATTTATAATTCTATATATATATCTAAACAAACTCTTATCATTACAGTTCTTGATCAAAAGAAACAGAACAATCTACAAAACGACCGAGGACCAGGTAATATCACTTCCTCTAAATCAAAATATTCTCAATTTCATCAATTATCAATACTAACTTTTTAAAAATATACATCTTGCAGGTAAAAAGAAAAAACAAGGCAACACAAGGACAAAAGAAAAATCTCAATTACAATGTAAATACATATTTAATAGAACATTATATAGGCCCATCCATGTACAAATATGTATATATAAACTATTTTTGTATTGTAAAAATTATGAAGCTCTCATGTAATATAAAACTTTTTACCTTCTTCTCCCTTATTGCAAAAAAAAAAAAAAATTTCAGTCTCTTTAATCTTACACTCATCTTCAATACTTTATCTTTAACCTTCATCATATTCAAAATAACTCTGCATACTATAAAATTATTACCCGTTGCAACGCACGGGTATTTCACTAGTTTTATTCTAAATGAAAATTGAACATATGCTTTGATTCAGCAGCACTTTAAAAAAATGCCATTTACTTCAAATGCATTCGTAGAAAATTACTATATGATGCATTTTCTCTTAAATAAAATAGCTTAAAGTCAACCTAATATGAATATAATACAATAAATGATAAGCAAACCTTCACAAATTAAAGCTGATAAAGTATTTCAATATAACAAAAAAAAGAGTTAGGTAAAAAAATATAAACAAAACAAATGAAGACTACATTCAGATAAAAAAATAAAAAAACAACATATATATTTACATAAAAAATATATATAACATATGCAAATCAAGGCGGGGAGTGCTTCCCCATTCCCGTTCCAGCCCAAGACTACTAGATTTTATCCCCATCCCCATTGTCAATAATTATTCTCCATTGGCGCGGGCCCATCTCCTTGGAGAATATTGCCATCCTTAGTGAAAGGGCGATGTGAAAGCCAGTAGTGAAAGTCAGTAGTGAGTTTTGACAAAGTGGCTAGTGAAATTTTAGAAACATAGTGAAGCTTCGTTCCTTGCATCATGTAATTGTGGACCTCACACAAATAAAAAGGCAAGGAGAGATGGTCCCATGCATATAAATAATCAAGAGATGGTGAGAAAACTGTTAAATTTGAGTCGGCATTTTAAACAATGTGTCCAAAACTGATTGGGCGGAAGAGAGAGAGAGAGAGAGAGAGAACAGAGGATCCAAGTCCCTTGGAGTTGTTCACAGTACAATTAACTCAAATCTCAATTGCTACTAGGAAATAGAAGAAAAAAACCATTGGACCATCACAATAGAGTACCGTAATCGCCATTTCTAGTCCTCTTCACCTTTCTCCGCGTGGAAGCTCGCTTTCTAATTCTCATCCGAGCAGCATCAGCAACATAAGTTCTGCACTTCTCAAGAATCCTCCTCTCACTAATTCGAAGCATCAAAGAATGGTACAGCTTCCTCTCTTTTATAGGACAGCACCTCTCTAATGCTTCAATATCATCTTCTAATGAACTTGTACCATAAAGACACTCTCTCATATTCACAAGCGTCAAAAGAGCACTACCTACATTTTTGTTCATCAACGTGTCCCTGTTCATTTCCGATGTTCCTTCAAATAAGAACATACCGAAGTCTCCCTTAAACTCCTCCAATTTCCCAGCAGCTGCTACTGCAAAATCCAACTTGTGATATGCATCCTCTGGTAAGAGCAGTATGTGCAACACAATCAGCAACTCTATCTGTGGTTCTCCATCGAATGAAATCTCAAAGTATTCAGAGTTCTGGCTAACACACCCAGAGTAACCCAATTTTCTCCATAGAGATACCCTCGCTCTACTACGCCGGCTAGAAAACAGAGACAAGCTCCACTGCAGTACCAGTTCCAAATCGATGTTCACTATGTCGAACGGGTTATCTGGCTCCGTAAAGCCGTATCTATGAAGGAGTGCAGCATTACCTAACGACCCATAAGTATTATAGACCTAATACAAGAGGAAAAGGATGCAGAATTTAGAAGAATCCACACCAAGAGGGAAACTTGAAACCTGAATTGTCAGGTAGTGAAAGAAGGCCAACCAATAGTTTTCAAAGTCAAATACAACGTAGTACCAGCAACAGTTTGTCAAAATATGTTACTCTACCCCCTTAAAACTGAATTCTACAAGCTGCATATATTACCAACCGCTTATTACAAAAGAGTTCTGCCTTTAATAGGAAATTGATTTATTGGATTCCAGAAAATACATGTAATCAGATATTGAAAATATATGGAAAACTCACCTCAGCTCCAACTTTGACATCTTTAATCATGATCATTTCCAAGGCCGCAGGTTCATGCCCCCAAACCGCCATGTCTTCCAGATGGCTATCACTCTGAGACTTCCTCTTTGAAAAGGCAATGCCCAGCTCTACATTATCCATGGAAGAAACTGGAGTTGGTTCATGTTCTTGATCACGTTCATTATCATAATCATCATCATTGCTTTGCTCACTCATCTCGTTTCTATCTCCCTCAGTGTCGGATTCAGAATGAGAAGACACTGAAGTGAAGTGTACATCCTCAGCTGCCGTTTTATGATTATAGCTGAAATATCGACAGAAGATTTGAAATTCTGATAACTTACGGCCTTGATATCAACAAATTCCCAACTTAAGATCACAACAAACTAACTTACAGGTCAGACAAAGGCACCATTCCAAAGCCATGGTAATCGTCAATCTCAAAAGATCGAGAAGCAATAAGAGTTTTAGCGGCAAAGTAGTCCTTGATGTCAAAGAAGCTTGGATCTAGCTGAAAGGATTCTAATTCCAAGAGAGGTAAAATGCTCTCTTTCCAGTCTTCATAGATAAGAACCTTGTCTTCCTTCACTGCCTACCTACATCTATCAACATGTCAGAGTTCTGTATTTTCTAAACCACCATAAACCGATCACAAAAGATCGTCTTTGTTGAGTAAAAAGTAGTGAAAAAGAACATACACACGCTCACACATATATCTCACATCTCCATTTCCCTGGTAGTCTTCTTTTAACAATTCCAATCAAGAACAAGAAATGACCTCTTCCACCATTTTTAAAAGAAAAACAAATCATTTCATTGATAAGTACATCAAATACAAAAAAAAAAAAAAAAAAAAAAAAAAAAGAAAAGGGAATGTCCTTTTTTTTTTTTTTTTTTCCTCTTTTTTTTTTTTTCTTGAAGAAACAAAACTTCATTGATAATAAGCAGAAAGTACAGAGACGAAAAGAAGTCTTTTGATAAGCTCAAGCAATTTCTCACAAATGTAAACACAATAGAATGAAACTGAGAACTTTATTGAAAAAAAAAAAAAAAAAGATTCAAGAAATAGTACAACTAATTCCCAGATTCCCAATAATTCGAGAAACTGGTCACTCTCACCTGCTTGGAATTTCTCCGACTTTTTTCCCCTCTCCTCTTTAACTCCTCTTTTTATCCTTTTCAACAACCTGTAAGTAACATTCTAACCAACTAACGACCCTTCACTGCCATGTTTACAATCCCACCCCTTATACAACTTATTACAATTTATTCACATCACCAAACGCTCCAAACCAGTAACCAAAACCAGTACCCAACCAATTACACACGCCTATGCCTCCTAACAAACACTTTCCTAATCCTAAGTAAACGCTTATCATTCTCACACATCAAAGTTAAGATCACAACTAAAAAAATTGTATTACAAATTTACATCGAAACCATTTAATTCAAAATAAGATCCCAAGCCCTCAACAAATCTGAAAATGAAAAAGCCGCAAAATCTTTATCTTGAGATGTCAGTGCTACCTAATAATTTAAACGATCCCAAACACTAGTAGCATCATTTTCTACTTCTTCAAAAATGCGAATGCTTCGTTCCATCCACAATGACCAAAGTGTAGCCAGAACAATCATGATGAAAAATTAAAGCCAAAAATAAAGCATAATGAAAAGGGAGTATCCTCTATAAACACAAAAGGATAAAAGCATAATGAAAATAAAGCTAAAAATAAAAATGAACAATTACAGAAAAAGAAAAACCTGAAAATCTTTAACCATCAATGCCCACAAAAAAGCTGAAATAAACAAATGACGATTCTTACTTTGTACCTTGTCACGAGCGATCAATTTTCCAAGAAAAACCCAGAAAAAACCTTCATCCTATGAAGAACATGAGGTTTCCAGGTTTAATTAAAAAAGCTCAAAGGTAGAATTCCCCCTCATCAGCAAGAGATCATCTTTGGTTGGCATAAAAGCAAATGCATAAACAGATATAAATAATGCATTACCAAAAAAAAAAAAAAAAAAAAAGGGGAAAAAAAAAAAGTTCCGTTTCCCCTAATCCAGCATCAACCCATTACAGAAGATCTTTTTTGGTTGGTAAAAGGCAAACACACACGCACTCGTATACAAATAAACAAACACACTGTCTACCTACATTTACACATCAAAGTTCTTCAATTCCTAAACCACAATCAACTAATCACAGAACAACCCCTTTAGTATGTAAAAAGCGCGCACGCACACACACATGTACATATTCTTGCAACCCATTATTAAAAATCACTAAAAACAGAACACGCGTACAAATGTAGATAGAAAGAGTATACCTTGTGGAGCTCGGTTCCGCAGAGGAGGGAGTCGACTTCTTTCGAGGTCCAAACCAAAGGCAAGCACTCTTGGTAAGGCAAGAGGTGAAGATAAGGCGCCCAGGCAGAGGCGTTCCCCAAGCTCCGCTCGAACATGAGGGCGACCGAAAGCCCAAGGCAGCCGTCGAGACCGGCGGCTTCGATGAGTTCGCGGGCGGCGTTGGTCCTGATGGTGAGGCAGGCTTGCTTGGGGATTCTGGCCACCACGTCGCCTTCACTGAGATCGCAGAGAGCTTTCACAGAGAGACCGGTAGAAGGGCAGTCGCAGAGCTGGAGGGCGTCGCTGCACTCGATCCCCTGCGACTTCATCCACCGTTTAAACGCCCGCACTCGTCTTGTCGCCGCCATTGCTGCTGATTTCTATTGTTCGAGATTTTGGCTAAGACACCCGTTTTGGTGTATAGATTAGGGGTGCAAAAAAAACCGATTACCCACCCAACCCGAATTACCCAATAAACTATCCGTTGTTAACCGAAATTAAATTTAACTCCTGTTAAGGAAAAACTTTACCCATCCAACCCGAGTTTTGATGGATGGGTCCGGGTCGAGTTTCTAATACACCATAACCGATCCAATCTGCTTATGTGAGTGATGAGAAGAATGAAAAAATGGGTATTAATAGAAACATGGTACTTAAAATTATCATAAAATTTACGGATACATTGACGGACATATCGATACCCATAGAAATTAATGTAAAATATACAAATTTATATTAAAAGATTTTATTTTTAATGAGACTTTATGAAACTCTAAAATAGATAACATTACATAAATCAGATGAACTTTCCAATTAAAATGTATACCAATTTTATGATGAATATACACAGCAAAATGTGATCATAATACTATTAAATAATAAGGTTACGTTCATATATTAAATAAAATAGCTAAAAGTAAACCAGACACAAATACCTTATATTCTTAGTTTTTATACAAGATGATAAATTATCAATCACAAAAAAGTTTTTATAAGGACCTAAGAATTTTAAAACACGTCATTGATTAAAACAATATTGATATGAAACATGAACTTTGAAGTAAAAAAGAACATAACTCTTACATTGTTGAAAAGTAAATTAAGAAATATATAAAAAGTCATAGATATTTTCAAAAATTTTGCCGATATTTCTATAAAATTTCCTACTATAATATCTAGTCATTTAACAAAACAGTTTTCATAAAAATATATATTTCCGTGAAAATAATGGCATCTGCAGAAATTTTCTCGTAAATTTTAAAATATTCTGCAAAAAAAAATACTGCACACCTATTTCCATATTGGTACTTCTGAAATACCGAAATTTCCACGAAAATAGCATTGGAAATGTCTTTTCTCAATCTTTGGAGATGAGTTCTCTAAAAAAGCCAAAGAAAAAAAGGGGCTCTGCTGAAGGGCAAATTGAAATCTACTTCTATAGAAGAAGGTTTTTTTGTATGGATGCCTCCAAAACTTTCAGCGCGTTTGGAATCAATTTTGAAAATTTTTTTTCATGTTTTCTTAGGAACAAAAAATAGAAACGATCTAAAGACTATGTTAGTACTAGAATTTTGGACGGGCCGCCCGCGACCACCCGAAAAATCCGAGGTTTTGTCCGAGCCTGACCCGCCCGAGAATTCCGGGCCGCCCGTCCGAGCCCGAATTTCACCTTGAACGGGCCGCAGGCTTGTATTAGATGGTCCGAGCCCGCCCGAATTGCCCGAATTATTTAAACTTTTTTTTAATATTAAGTTATTTATATATATATATTACAATTTATATATATATATATATTATATTTA
>NW_010367622.1:1917094-1996222 GCF_000414095.1 Morus notabilis
TACAAACTTACATTGTTTATTAAATTACAAATACAATGTAAAAAGTAAATACATATTTACAAATTACAAATTTACAATTTAATTTGAAGCTGAGGGATCGTCTTCAAAATTAAATGTTAATCGATTAAATTCATCGATCCATTCTTGGCTTGCCGGTGAAATTGTATCTTGTAGACGTTGATCGGCCCGATCCCAATCCTTAATGCAAACCAAGACTTCAACAATATTCCTTTGCAATGCATTCCGGCGTTCCTCAAGTATTCTTCCTGTCGTATTGAAGGCTTGTTCGGATGAAATAGTGCAGACTGGGATCGAAAATATATCCATTGCCAATCGAGTTAGGATTGACCAAGTTAATGCTCGTGCCCTCCACCATTGAACTAAGTCAAACGATTCCACCGCATTGCTGACTACTAAGCCTTCACTGAGGTATGTCATAAGCTTGTTAAAGCTGCTGCCGCCACTGCCACTTGTTGATGAAGATCCACTTCCACTCACAGCTTCCGTTTGAGTTGTCTTCTTCTTCTTCTTTAACCCGAAAACATTCAAGAATGAATGCGGGTTTTCATCTTGTTGTTGCGGTTCCTGTACTCTAGAGTTTGTGCTTCTAAACCTAATCTCATATTTACTATAGATCTCATATATTTTTGCCTTTATTTTTGAAAATTCGTCCATACAAGTGATGCCTAAAAATTCACCTAAGTTTTCTAAACCACTTTCTAATCGTCTAATTTTAATCTATGATCAAAAATTGTACCTAAACCATATAACAAAGGCAACTTAGACCAATATTTTTTAAATTTTTTTTCCATAGAATGAACAATAACTCTTAAGATTGGGTCATCCCTATATTCGTGAAATAAAATACTAATTCTTAAAAGTTCTCCTAAAGCTAAAGGTGATGGTGGATAGTATGTTCCACTAAGTTTTAGAGTAACTTTATGAAACCTACCTAAAAATTGATACAAAACTTCAGCAATTTGCCAATCAAATTCATCTATATGTCATACTCCTAATTTTGCACACATATAGTTTGTTATAGCATTCTTATAAGGGATGCATTGTTGAAGCATAATATAAGTTGAGTTCCATCTTATAGGCATATCTAACGCTAATGCTCTAGGAGGTATATTTAATGCTTGTAAGAACCTAAACCAATCTTCTTGTCTTTGGTTACTACCTTGAATCCATGCAAGACTATATCTAATTCTTTTAATGTGATTACCCATTTCTTTTAAACCGGATTTAACTATTAAATTGATTACATGACATGCACAACGTTGGTGGAAAATAGTACCGTCACCGAATAGACTTAAATCATTTTCAAAAAATTCAATTGCTTTTGTATTGGCACTAGCATTATCTAATGTTATAGCCATTACTTTATCTCTTAAACTAAATCCATCAATTACATTTAATATTAAATCCGCGCTATGTGATCCTAGAACACATTTAAAACCTCATATTATCTTATCTAAATCAAATCCTTTAAAGTAATGTCCGGTTACAGCTAAATAATCTTTATTGGCAACGGCAGACTAAATATCTATCGTTAACACAACGCACCCACTAGTCGAGTGTAGAAGGTTTATTAATGCATCTTTTTCTTTTTTAAATAATTTTAATAAATCTTTCCTAAGAGAAGTTTTTGAAGTGAACTGTGCATTAGGATTGTGTACAACCTTAATATATCGTTGTCAATTAGGATGCTCTACAAAACTAAGTGGTTGATCTAAAGCAGCTATCATTCGCGCAACTTCCATACGATCTACTTGCGGATCGTATTTCCAAGTGATTAGACCACCGGTTGCGCGATCAAAAGATAGTTGTGTTTGGCGGAGTTCGAGTTCGCTAGATTGGCTAAGCTTTTGAAGACACTTTTCGGAGTGTCGTCTCAAGTGTGTGGTGCCGTGAATAGTGTCGCCTTGTAATTTAGATAAACAATATTTACACTGAGCTATATGTTTAGTGTTACCTTCATTATCCACCTCGTCAATTATGTCGAAGTGATCCCAAACTGTCGAGGTACGCTTGCATTTCCTCTTGGAGGTTGCAACACTTATCGACGCAGACGCAGACGCAGTCGCACTCGCCGCTTCTCCACGCCCACTATTGCGACCACGACCTCCAGTACGCCCACCATGGCTCGGATTAGTAGATTCCTGCGTAACAAACTCATTAGTGGGAAATTGCCCTTCTTCTACATTGTGTTGGGCATCAATGGGAATACCACTATAACCAAAATGATCCATTATAAAAAAAAATAAGATGAATTTGAGAGAGAGAGAGCTTTAGGATAATGTGATAGTTTTTAAAAAAAGTATGAGAGAGATTGAGAGAGATTGAGAGAAATTGAGAGAGAATGAGAGAAATTGAGAGAGTTTGAGTGAGAAAAATGTGGGGGAGATGGAGGATATTTATAGGGAAATTTTGGGGTTAAAAAAATGATTTTTTTTTCAAAAAAAAAGGGGATAAACGGCTATTTTTTGAAATTCGGGCAGGTTGGGCAATTCGGGTTTTCGGGCAAAATTCAAAAAACTAGCCGTTTCGGGTAATTCGGGCAGGTCGGGCAATTTGGATTTTCGGGCAAAAATTCAAAAAACTAGCCGTTTTCGGGTATTCGGGTAGAATTCGGGTAAAATTAAAAAAAGTAGCCGTTTTGCGTGAATTCGGGCAGTTTTCGGGTAGGCGAGTTCGGGCACTTCGGGCATGGTCAGAAAAATTCAAAAAAATTTCAGCGGACGGCGGTATACGGCGGTTCAACGGCGGCGGGCAAGAGAGTCAATGTCAAATTTGGGCTGCCCGAACCCGAATCCAAAAATCTAGCTTGGACGGGTGAGAAATGGACTTGCCCGCCCGAACCTGAAAAAATTCAGATTTCGGGCAGCCCGCCGACCCGAACTTCCAGCACGTCCTATGTTTGGAGCAGCATCCAACCAAAAATAAAACTGAAAACGTTTTTTCTCTTTCTTCTAAAAACTCACACTTTCTCAAAATAATTAAAACTTGTTTTCATTTTCCTATTTTGATTTTCTAAACGTTGAGCTTTTCAGTCCAAACGCGCTAGAGGTTTTCTCCTCCCTCTTAGTTGATAATTGGTGGATCCGGAGGAGTAAGGGAACGAGGGAGTCTGGACTTGAACGACGACATTCTGAGGTTGAGAGCAGGGCGATCCAACTTGACGCCGCCGCGGTGACCGGTTCCGTTCGAATAGCAGCGCCGGAAGCCATGGAAGACGGCAGAGCTTCTTCACCGGAGCATATGGAGAGTGGTGATGAGTGAGGGGGTTTCGTTGGTTTCAAAGAGGGAGAGTTGGGAAGAAAGGCTTAGGAAAGTGAAAGTGACGGGGATGGATGGTGGATTCAACGAGGAAGAGAAGAGCGTGAAGATTTTTTTTAAGAGCGTGAAGGTTTTTTTCTTTTTTTTTTTTTTTTTGTGGACAAAGCTTTAGTCTGGTATTGTAGACTGATTAGTACTGATAAAGCACCTGAAGGAAATTGGCAGAGTTATTTTGAAGAGGGATTTATACGGCAGTAATATAGGACATTCACTATGGTTATTAGTATTCTAATTGTTTACTAGTTGTATATATATATATAAATTAATCTTTTACATGTGTGTATGGTAATTAGTATTCTAATGGTTTACTAGTTACGTGCACTATTATAACTGATAATTAGTACGTATAATATTTATATATAACAGATATTTATATAATATATTAATTACTAGTGTATTATTTAGGGAGAATATTAATTATTCAGAGTATTATTTAAAATACTATTATACGTTTTAAAAAATATAAAACTATATAGAATTTTAATTTTTTTTATACTGAAAATAATCTCTAAATAAAATTACGAAACACATTTTTAAAAATGATTCATGATTGAGATTGAAAACATTTTCATTTTCATTTTCATACAGAAAACAAAATTATTTTGAAACGGATTCTAAACGTGCCCTTTGTGTTCAACAATTTAGTCTTTAAACTAAAAATTGTGGCAATGAGCTCCTAAACTTCCAAATCTTGGTACAATTACTCCAATTGCTAACACCGTTAGGGCTTGTTCTTTTGTCATTTTTGAGTTAGGTGACTTGAGTATAGATCTTGAGTTGAGTTTGAGTTATAATTTGAGTTAAAGTTGTAATTTGAGTTTGTGTTTGGTTGTGTACATTTGAGTTATAGTTTGAGATTAGAATCTATTTAAATTTGTATTTGTTTCTACTAATACTTGAGTTGTGAATAATATCCAGAAGTTTTTTTTTATTTTTTTAATTTAATTGATTTTATGCAATTGAATCTGAGTAACTAGAATTAAATATAAATAATTATGAAGAATGAGTTATTGGGTAATTAAAAAGATGTATAAATAAAAGTGAATCATCTATAAATAGTAATAATTTTAAAAACAAAGTAGGCATTTTTCTTCATTTAATAAATTAAAATACCATATAAAAAATTACTAGAAGATCAGTTTTCATTATAAATGGAGAGCAAAAGGACAACAATATATACATAATTAATAACATAAATCTACATACACCATGTAATTTCACCTCTTAGTACTTCAACGTCAAAAGTTTGAATTATTAGCGCGTACGACGATTACGGTACACTGCCCGCATTGTATGCGACATTGCATCCATATCCAATTCTGCATTATAATTCAATGGTTGTCCTTCGTGGTTGTGTTTATCGCTGATATCCTCTTCAACATTCTGGGGATCAATGTTCGCAACCGGAACGCTATTTTGTGAGTACTGATCTAATAGTCTGTTTCCATTACGGTACATGTGGATAAAATTATGGACTATAGCACATGCAACCGGAATCTTAACTTGCTTTTCAATGTAGTAACGGTTAATGTTTTTCAAAATACGAGACCTGACCTTTCACACACCAAATTTTCTTTCAATCACATTACGCAGGGAGGGGTGTGTGTAGTTGAACAGTTCACGTTCAATCACACCAAATTTTCTTTCAATCACATTACGCAAATGGTATGTTTGTTCCCCGTTTTGAAGGGGAAACAAAAAGGATGCAGATCAAGGTGCAATATTTGGGGGATATGGTTTCTAAATTGCAGGTGTGGGGGAGAATAGATTTGCAATTGGGTTTGGGCAGGGGAGGAAGGGTTATAACGTTGAAGTAGCATACAGGTATGGAAATTTTTTGAGATCTGAAACCTGAAAATCTTGAGCAGAGGAGAAGCATGTGAACAGTACGGTGTGGAAGGAAGACTTCAGAGAAAGCTTCGACATGCATAAGTCTCAGAGACGAATCTCACTGTGTGCTTAGGAATCCACATTGTAGAAGTTCAGAAGAATTATTCGAGTAAGTGGGAGACCATTAACTCGAGAATAGATGGGAAGCTCAAGTTTGGTCTCGAATAAGCATACGTCGAACATTAATTTGGGCTAAGTTTCTTCACTCGAGTGGACTTTCTCGAGTAAATACGTGCAACCGAACAGTGCCTTAGATGGAGTGCTGCACGTGCCTCTCACGTGTGCCATTTATCAGGGCAATATTAGAATTTAACTTTAAAAAATTATTTCTTTTTCAAAAAAAAAAAAAAAAGAAAAACTAATTGGAAATGGCCACCAACCAGCCGGTCTAGCCCAATGACAATCCCACTCACCTCCGCCCATTCCTATATTAGTCTCCCTCTCTCTTCAGATCTCGGGGAGGTGGAGGTCACTGCAACACCGGATCTCGCGGGTGGTGGAGGCCGTTGCGGTGCCGGACCTTGCGCAGAGTGGAGGCCGTTGCGATGGCGGATCTCGCGGGTGGTGGAGGCTGTTGCGACGCTGATTCTCGTAGGGGGTTGGGGCCTCTGAGACGCTGGATCTCGCGGCGTTGCGGCTCCAAATCTCATGGGTGGAAGCTGCTGCAATGACGTATCTCCTATCTTTCTCTCTCTACTTCAATGTAAAACTTTCTCCAACAATTGTATAGAATCCATAAATCAGAAATGATGAATAACACCAAGTAACAATTTTTTTTTTCCTTTTTCCTTGTTACTTCATAGCTTTCGCACCACAAACAACAGGAAGAAAAGATTTCCTTTTTTCTTTTATTGTTTTTTTTTTTCAATTTCGGATTTTAATTCAGTTTTGGTGGTTTTGGATTCTCACAAGAGATTCGTGTTGATAGTTGGATTGCTAGCTTTAAGCAATCAAAGCAGTTAATTTGATGTTTACGATCAATTTTAAGTATCGCACTTTGTGATGCTCTTGATCTGGGGAACGAGGCACGAGGGAGAGAATGTGAATGGGTGGGGGGTGTGCAGACTCCATTTTACAGGTCTTTTTTGTTTTCTTTTTTTATTATGTTATATAATAATTTGTTAAAACCAATTTTTAGGATCGTTCTCATAAATAGATCACGTGAGACTTCACGTGACTGATTCCGTCTATAATTTTTGACAGTGTTAGCAAGTGAGGGCGTTTGATTAGTGTGTTCATGTCATGATTTAAATTATGATTCGTAATTTGTTACAATATTTTTTTTTATAAACAAAACGTCAATGATTGTACCAAGATTTAAAAGTTCAGAGTGCTAATTACCACAATTTTTAATTTAAAGAATAAATTGTTAAACACGTAAAGTTCAGAGAGTATCTGTACAAAAAAACCATATAAGAAATATATTAAAAAAACTTTGTTAAAGAGGAAATTGAAAATTGAAAAGAGAAAAAAAAAAAGAGTGGATGAAAAGAAGCGGGGTTAAGGCCTGCTTGGTTCGTGTTTTGAAAACAATATTTTCATAATACTAAATTAGGAAAATTAGATTATGAAAACACATCTTGATTTATATATATATATATATATATATTTGTTTTTTTTAAATCTTTGTTTTGTTATATTATTTTTTGAATTTTCATTCTTATAGAATTGGATCATTGGACATGTCAAAACACTTCAGATTAAAAAAGTATAAAAAATTAATAGTTTCTTATACAAATTTAACAATTGAAAGGAAAAAATTGTCAGTAATTTATTTTTTTTAATCATACTAGAGAAACCCCTTTATTTTGAGAGCTCTTTAAGTTTAAGGTTTACTTTATTTATTATTTTAGTCCATTAATGTTTTGAAATGATTTTTAATATAGATTTAGAAAGAAAAAAAAAATTATCATTCGCTCTCTCTTGTCTCTCAAATGTGAGTTATACTCCAGTTTAGGCCTCTCCCTTAGTGCTGGAATCCGGCTGTGGCATTTGGCAGGAGATGGAGATTTAGGTGTTGCGGTGAAGACTCTGGTGGTGGGATTTTTGCGTGGCTGGGGTGTTTTAGTTGGAGGATTCAAACCGTGATTTGAATTATGGTTCATGGTTTGTTACAGTGTTTTCTCTCATAAAAAATACACGTAAATCGAAAATAGTTCTAATCACATGATTCGAATCTATGAACAAAATGTCTCCTTATATATTTGTGTGTGTAAGTGTATGTCTAAATCGTTTATTTTATCTTTCCACTACAAAATTACTTCATCGAAATATCATATAAATATTGGTAGATGTGGTAAGTGTATGTCTAAATCGTTTATTTTATCTTTCCACTACAAAATCACTTCATCGAAATATCATATAAATATTGGTAGATGTGGGTTAAATATTGATGTCAGTAAGTGTATAGTGTAATTTTTGCAAAATTTCTAGAAATTTCAGAAAATTAAAAATGAAAATTTTTTGGCTGTAGAAATTGTGTTTTCTTTTAATTTAAATATCAAATTTTCATGAGTTTATCATTGATGAATTGGGATTTAATTATATTAGCAAGAATGTGGCTCCTCAAGTTTATTATCCATATAATTATGATTTTGTAAACTAGGATAAATATGGAAATCTTAATTATCCTCACTTGAACATATCACCATCATCTCAGATAAACGATTAGGAGAATTCATAATTTTCCAGTTATAGAAATACAGTGGGAAGAGATTAAAAGAAATACAATAGAAAAACCTATATGTGACATGTTTATAATGATATTCAGCACTATTCAAATAACATGTCATGACACTAATATTATTTGAATCAAAATGAAATATAAAATACGTTTGAGTCCTATAGAACTTTCTTTTGGTATTGAGAAATCTAATATGTACGGAGGTTTTGTGTAAAATATGTTTATTTATGTATCTTTCTAATGTTAATTCTATTATAAAACATTAGAAATATGTGAACGTAAATTTCCGTAATTTATGTATTTTTTTCCTAATATTTAAATTGATATCGATATTTTTCCTAAAAATTTTATTAAATAAAGTACTAATATTTCTATAGATACTAATATTTTCATCCTTGCTAATTCAACGAAACCCCTGTCCTGAAAATAATTTTTTGTCCAATTTATGTCGTGAACAATAAATTGTTGCAATGTTACTTTTCTACGCAAAAATAATAACTAAATCTCTTTGATCAACGCATATGCTCAACCTTGGCCATTTGGGCTGCGTATTTGTGCACAATGAAAAAAGAGAATAAAGGGAAATTCCAGATTTTAATAAAAGTAGAGGTTGTTTGAGTAATTGAAACTGATTATCTCTAAACTCTTTAGTAGGTGATAATTTAGTCTCTATCTTTTTAATCTCGGCAATACACCAACATTGACAATTATATTCTTTCCATCCAAATCCATTAAATTACTTAGAAACACACGTCCTTGCACTTACCCTTTTTATCAATGAAATTATTGAAATGCCCCAATTGTGAGAAGAGGCTCAATATTATTCGATTTTTATTATTTCTGCGGTTTGCTCAATATTACCTTTTGAGGACTGGTAGCCTCTTTGTTTTTTTAGAATTTAACTTGAGTATAATTTTTGAGTTGAATTTTAGTTATAATTTGAGTTGAAGTTATAACTTGAGTTTGTGTTTAGTTGTGTACATTTGAGTTATGGTTTGACATAAGAATCTTTTTGAGTTTGTATTTGAGTGAGTCAAAACTTGAATTTGAATTTAAATAGTTTCTCAATATTGATGGAAAATTTTAATAGGGTATATAAGTGGGGTTTTATTCGTCTTTTCGTTGTCAAAGCATAGAAAAACAAATCATCTCAATCAGAATTAAAACGAAAAAGTTATAGCATTTTTAATAATAGAAAAAACACTGTTCATTAATTTGAGTTCGAGTTTCTGAACTCGACTTGAAGGGGAAACTTGAACTCGAGTTTTAGTCCCAAACTCGAGTTTGAACTCGAGTTTAAACTCGAGTTCAAACTTAAAAGAATATAAACTCGAATAAAGTTATAATTCGAATTGCCTTTTTTTGAGTTTTTCACTCAAAAGAACAAGCCCTCAGTTTTAACTTAGACTCCTTTACAGACGCTACATTCAATTAATGGCACGTGTTTGTTTGCTTTTCAAAAAGAATCTGAATTAACATTTAAAATGTAAACTATAATTTTTTCTATAATTATTAAATATTAAAAGTTGTAAAAGTAAAAATAAATATTTTCACTAATAATAATTAAATGTTAAATTTTTTATATGTTATATTTGTGAAAAATTTACTATAAAGTATAACATATTAAAAATTTAGCAAAATAATGCATTGCATTGGAGAATATTTTTTATACTCAAATGCTAAATTTGTAATTAGTACATTAATTATAGCATTACATTAGAGATGCTCTAAGAAGCCCTATCTTTTGAAACTAAATTACAAATATGCCAACCCATCAACCATTTTCTCCCTCAAGTCTGATAAATCGAATATTGACACTGGCAAATCAAACGTCATTGCCACTCCATATCATCTCCTCTAAAATTTGATTATACACTTGCAGATCTTAAGAAATTGTTTAACCCATTTAAAGTAAGATCCAATTTTATAAACTTAAATATAAAAAATGAAATTCTATTTGTTCATCGGATCAACCACAAGCACAAGCATATGGTTGGAGATGAAATGGATGAAATGGTGCTTCTCATTAGGGATGTCAATTCATGTCACGTGTCGTATTTTGATTGTTTTTTTTTTAAATTTACAGTCAACCCGAACACGACCCGTGACACGAAATTTTTTAAAAACTGCAACACGAACACGACACGACTACTTTACGAGTTGACACGACACGACCTGAAAATGGCCCGTGACACGAAATTGACTCGTGAACCTGAAATTGACACGAAAATTGTATACTTTTATTTAGTTTTTTACATATTAAAAATAACTTAAAATTCATAAGACACTAAATTACAATAACATCCATTGAAATTAAGCAAATAATAGTATAAGATTTTGAGTATAACTATCATGATATCACAAGTTTATAATAAAATTTAAAATATGCAATGAAAAATATATGTATTTTTTAGTTTTTTACGAGTTTCATGTCGTGTTCGGGTTAGGCGGGTTCAACCCGAAATTCACCTGTATTTTTCGTGTCAATTTCAAGTCGACCCAATTCTGATCCGAACCTCTTTTTTTTTTAACCCTAACCCATAAAATTCGTATCATTTTTTAGTCGTGTCGTGATCCATATTACCGGCCCTACTTCTCATTGTGGTTGTTAAGATGTGCTGGAGCAAGGAAGAATTACAAGATTTTTACTTTTTCCTCAGTGCCATGTTCGTGGATTTTACTGGATAAATTTGAGTGGCAATGTCGAAAATAAGCTGTCAAACGTGACTCAATTTTTGATTAATTAGATCCCTCCGTGGACATGCCGTCATTTTGTACGCCCCCAACACCCGCCCCAAACGCGAGCACCCCCCAAATCTCCCATTGCCGCCTTTCTTTTCTTTATGTTTCTTTTTTTTTTTTTGGCTTTGTGTTTTTGGGTTGTGTTTCATAGTTAGATTTGTGAAGTTGAATTTTTGTTCATGTATTTTTGGACTACTTGGTTGTCAATGATTCTTAATTTTTGTTTATTCTTTTTTTTGTGCATATTGTTTGAGAGAATAAAAGAAAATTACAAAAATAAATAAATAAATAAATTGAAAGAACCAGTTAGTTTGCACCTATCTGGGGGGGGGGGGGGGGGGGGAAGAAGAGAAGCTAATATCAAGTGTTGATGGTCGTAGCTTTACTAGATTTGTTCGCATATATTGGTGTATTGTGAAGTGAACGTTATCTCTTTCTGAATAATAATGACAAAGAGGTTTTATAGTGGTTCACCCTTCTAAAAAGAGCTACATCCACTGTATTGTATTTCTCTTGTTTTGATTCTTACAAATTGCATATGTCAAAAAAGGAAGAAGAGAGCTCTTTCTCGGGGGTTTTCCCCCTTTTATAGCCTGCATTCACCGAGCTCTACCCAATGGTAGGTGGTTTGGACAATTAGACCTTTTCTTCCAGGGAGCCCATTCACTCGAGTGGCCTATTGCCTTATTTGCCTAGACCGTAGCCTGTCAGCACCTTTTGGATTGTTCACTCATCCAATTTGTCCCCCTATTACGGCTCTGCAGATCCTCGTAGCATTTATTGATCCGTTTTGGGCGGTTTAGGGGCTTGTAATCATTTCTTGTTCAACTGTCCTTCTCCAAACCTAGACGCAACCTTGGGATATTCGGCCGATCTTCTTAGGGGCCTTCTTTGGGATGTGGATCCAGTTGCTTGTGCTCTACCGTTTGTGCCTATGCTAAAATCTGCCGAGGGTAGCCTCTCTCATGGCCGACTTTACCGTGTTATTTCACGCGAGTTGGTCTCGCAGACCTCGAATGTACATATGGTCGGCGGTCTGAGTTCTCTTATACATTCGGCTCTCATGCCATACGGGAGAGGCCAATGAGGCTCGGGCGTCGAGGGGTAACTAACGTGGCAGGCATGGGGCCACGTGTGGCCTGGTCGTTATCCGACGTGTCGATATGAATTTCCCATATGACAGTTGCCCCACAGGTCGAGGCTTTTCTTCGAACTGCCTCGAGCTAGGTCTGGGGTTTGCTCTTCTTCTCCTTTTGTTTGCTTCGGGCACAAGAGCCTAACTCTGAACCTTTTTTGTAATAATGACCCTGGTACTTCAGAATCCCTCGAGAAGTGTAAACGTCGCGTCTGTTTAATCGCCAGGCTAACGCGGCCTCTCATTTGAACGGATAAACCTTGGCTACTGGATCGTGACTCCTAAGCTTCCCGCCTTTCCCCTAACCGTCGGATCAAACTCCTGTGCTCCCATCGTTAGATGCGAACGTACCTGATCGGACGGTTGGGGGTTGAGGCCCTTGGGTTAATATAAAGGGTCTCTTCGTGTCTGAATCATTCGAAACCATCTTAAAGCAGCCGAAACTCTGCCAAAATCTCTCTAGGATTATTTCCTTCTTGCTATTTCGCGGATCTTCAGCGACATTCCTTTCAAGAGCTCGTATAACTTCCTTGCTCCTGCTTCCTTGGTAAGCATCTTTCTAAACTCCCTTTCCACCTATTTTGTTCATCGCATCTGGAATATGGTGGATTGTTTCCTAAGTGGTGGGAATAGTTGGGAATGGCATGATAGGAGAGGTTGGAACCTGGTTTTGATATTATCCGCCACGTCCTGGACTGGCCATAAGAGTTTTGAGCGAGTTTGGGTTTTTTGTTTGGCATTCTGAGTTAGTTTGAATGGTCGTTGTTTAGTTTGAATAGTCTCCGGTTTAGTTCATGCCCAGGCTCGAACCGTCGTCGCTTTAACTCTTCAATTTTAATCGACCAAGTGTTTTAATCTTTAAGTGTCGAACTATTTTTCCTTCCCCTCTCGACTTATAGGAACTGACCTTAGATTTTTCCTTTACAGTAATGGCTTCTAGGGGATAAAATGTCAAGGGGGATCATCTTCCGCATCTCTTATGAGGCCAGATCCAACGCCAGCCGTCTAGTCTTCTTGTTACTCTACCGCCAACGATTCACTTCTGATGGAGGTCGAGGGCTACGTCCCTGACGCACGCGATGAGGAGGACAGCGTCGATCGCCTGGTCGAAGGCGAGACCGAAGGGGACTTTTCCAGTAGCGTCGGCTCCTTAGTGGGAGGCGTTATGTCCGGCAGTAGCGGCCGACTCACGGGCATCCCTGTGGCCTCGATAGGGGTAGACGAGGATCGTCCGCCCTTCACCGCTGACTTTGTTGTACCAAAGACACGGAAAAGGGATATTGTTCGCGCCTATAAGAAGGGGCACGTGGACGGCCGGTGGTTCGAGTATCTCCTATAGGATCCCCACTTTAGGGTGGGCCAACCACCCTCGGGCTATATGTCTGTATACACCCGGGCCTTCATAGCGAGGATGACACTCCCCATACATCTATTTGTAAAGTCCTTGTGTGACCTCCACGGCATTTTCCCTACCCAATTGGCCCTGAACTTTTGGTACATTTTTGCCAGTGTGTGGGTCTTTTGGGACCAAAGGTTTGACGTAGACTTTCCTTTGGATGAATTTCTTTTTGTATATAAGCTTTGCCAGACCCCTAGGTGTGACGACTGGTATTTTTTGGGCGGTCACGGACGATCCAAGCCCATCTTAGGAAAATTAATAAGGGGGTTGCCCTCGTCGTCACATGCCTGGAAGTCGATGTTTTTTATGGTGAAAGGCATGTTCGATGTTCACCTGGCTGACAAACCCTTTAAGCGCCTGGGTGTGAAAACATCCTTTGGGATGCCGAGTGAGTTTCCTTCAACCGTCTATTATAGCCGTCACTGTTCTTTCCTCTCTTGTATATACCGCTGACCCTTTTTGCTCTGCAGTTCCCCAAGACCGTCCCTAACTTTCTGGGAATCGTCTTGCAAGGGTGAAGCAAGCCTTCAGCTTCCCGGAGACTCTCTGTCATGTCAGCACCTTCCTAACACGTGACAACTTGGAAAGTTCTGGGTTATTGCTTTCCCTTCCTTCCCCCGACAACACCGCTGAGGTCAAAGATTTCTTCAACTTCACGGCTGGAGGTTAGTTTTAGTATTTTTTTTACGTGTCGCCGATTTGTGTTTCTAACTTCGACTGTGATGTAGAGATGAAGACCCTACAACTATGAGTTCCTGGCGAGAAAGGGCGTTCTAAGAAGCCGAGGCCTAACGAGAGGCCAAGCGAGCCTGCTACAGCCAGTGTCTCGCTGAGGCCTCCGCCTACAGTCGATCCTTTAGCTACCCGTGAGACGCCAAGGCAAAAGAGGCCCTGACCGGCTGAAACGCCAGCGGTGGAGGCCAAGCCATCACTGGTAATTGATATTACCGATGTTCCACATGCCCTTCCGCCCAAAGAACGCATACTGCTCCCCGGGGCAAGGGTTCTTGATCCACAATTCATCATTGCTGATGTTCCTCCGGCCCAGATTGAAGCGGCATTGAGTCTGCCCCTGTACTTTTCTGTCATCTTCCAAGCTTTGTATGAGTCCTTCTTTTAGCAGGGCTAGGAGAACGCGACTCGGGCTTCTTTGATCGGCCGCATGCGCCAGTAGATCTCTCTCCAGATCCATGTATACTTTGCTGCCTGTATGTCATGCATTTTTGTTTCTCTTTTTCTCTTTTATTAACATATTCCTTTTGACTTCGCAGTCCCTTGTCCTCTCTCTTCTTAACTTTATCGACATGGTTAAGGTGGAAGAGAGAAGTAAGGGAATGGACCGCATTGAGGGGCGTTTGAAGGCTCTCCTAAAAAAGGAAAGAGACGGTAAGGAGGAGACTTCAAAGAAGTTTGCCCTTATCTCCAAGGAGCTGGATAAAGTGAAAGCAGATCTAGAGCCTGCCTAGAAGGAGAATGAACTCATCCGGAAGGAGGCTGCCGACTCCAAGGATGTCTTTTGAAAGGAGGGGTACAACCTTGGTAAGCAGGTGGGCTATGACCCGGGCAAGGAGGAACGGGTTAAGGAATTTGTTGCTTCTGCTGAGTTTGCTCGAAATAATGCGGACGTCGTTGCTAAGGCCATCGAGGATTTTAAAACCTCCGAGGAGTTACATGATATGCGTGCTAGTGACATGCTGTCTATTGGTGAGCAGATTGTGGCTAGGATTAACAGGCATCTGACTGGCCTTAATTTGGACTTCCTCTATGAGTCCCCTTCTAACGATGAAGGCTCTCCTGCCGAAGGCAGGGGCGATGAGGGCAGCGGCAGAGTCAGAGAAGCTGCCGGCGAGGGCAGTCAAGGCGGTGGAGGCGACGAGGCCTAGAATGCTGGGAGTCGAATCACAACTTTCTCTTTTTGTAATATTGTTTTACTATTCGGACAATGGATTATATATATATATATATATTTTATATGCATCTAATTATGTTTATTTTTAAGTTTATTAAAATTCTTTTAAGTAAACCATCTCTCCTCCTTGAAGGAGGCGACGTTTCATTTCACCCCTTAGGGTCATCGTCTTGGTAAATTTCTTAAAATTTGCTAAGTAAATCGTCTCTCCCCTTTGAGGAGGCGACGTTTTATTTTACCCCTTAGGGTCATCGTTTTAGCAAATTCCTTAGAATTTGCTAAATAAATCGTCTCTCCTCTTTGGAGGAGGCGACGCTTTATTTTGCCTCTTAGGGTCATCGTCTTGGCAAATTTCTTAAAATTTGCTAAGTAAATTGTTTCCCCTTTGAGGAGGCGAGGCTTTATTTTGCCCCTTAGGGTAATCGTCTTGGCAAATTCCTTAAAATTTGCTAAGTAAATTGTCTCCCCTTTGAGGAGGCGACGTTTCATCGGGTATATGCATATTTTTTATGATTTGTAGACCTTTTACTCCCCCCATATGTGTTTGAAAAACTTTGATATTTAGACAGACATATTGAAGGAGTTGATTTTTTGGACACACGCTATGAATAAGCTTTGTTTATATTAATGAAATGCCAAACACAATTAAAGTATGTAAGAATTCGTACACTATTGGTCGTACAGTTTTAACTGCTCTGCATTCCATGGGTGTTGAATCCATTTGCCGGTGAGACTTTCCAGAACGTAGGTCCCGGGACGTAGCACATCCCTTACGTGGTAGCGTCCTTCCCAAGTCGGGCCCAAAGGGCCAGTATTTTTTGGTTTAGTAGTCTGCGTCACCCTTTTTAACACCAGATTTTCTAAGACAAACCGTCTTCGCTTGACCTTTTTATCGTAGTATCAGGTTGTCTTTCTTTGGTAAACGGTGATTCGTAATTGGAAGTCGAGCCTTTTTTCTTCCAATAGGTCGAGTTCTCCGTTCATGGCTTCCATGTTTATGTCGTCATTGTACACGATCATTCTTAGGGTTGGCGTCTCAATCTCTATAGGGAGAACAATCTCGATTCCGTATGCCATAGAGAATGGTGTTTCGCCCGTGGTGGTTCGACTCATCGTTCTGTATGCCCACAAGACTTTGGGAAGTTCTTCGGCCCATTTTCCCTTTAGATCGTCAAGCTTTTTCTTCAGGGTATACGTTAGGATTTTATTGATAGCCTTCACTTGGCCATTGGACTGTGGGTGTATTATGGCTAAGAAGTCCTTTCGTTTGCCTAAGTCATTGCAAAACTTGCGTGTTGCGGCATTATCGAACTGCTTCCCGTTGTCGGACACGATTGAGTGCAGAACACCGAATCTGCATATAATGTTGTTCCATATGAAGCTAGTGCAGGCTGCCTTGATAGTCGAAGTAAGAGCTTTCGCCTCGGCCCATTTGGTGTAGTAGTCCACAGTGACAATAGCAAACTTAAGGCCCCCGGGTGCAAGGTGTAGAGGTCCGATCAGGTCGATCCCCCATTTGGCAAAAGGCTATGGGCTAAGATGGAAGTTAGGTTTTCTCGGGGCACTCTAGGAATTGTGGCATATCGTTGGCACTTATCGCAACGCCGAGTGTATTGAAACGTGTCTTTTTTAAGCGTAGGCCAATAGTACCCCCGCCTCAAAACCTTAAGAGCCAGAGACTGTCCCCCCGTATGATTACCACACACTCCTTCGTGGATCTCCCCAAGGACCTCTTGTGCCTCATGATCATCTAGGCACCGCTGCAAAGGCATTGAGAAGGCTCATCTATATAGCAATTTATCATATAGTAGGTATCTGGTGGCTCTGTACCTGATCCTTCTGACTTCGTCTCTGTCATGGGTAGCTCCGCGTTCATTAAATACCGGACGAGGGGTGTTATCCAGTTCTCAGTTGTCTGAATAGTCAGGACTTCTATTGCCTCGTCAATGGTCGGCCATTCCAATTCTTCGATGGGGACGACCCCTACTAAGTCTGAATCCTTTGAGGACGTCAGCTTGGCCAAGGCGTCGGCATTTGTATTCTCTGGTCTTGGCACCTGTTGTATCTCATAGCTCTTGAATTTTGCAAGCTCTTCCTTTACCTTCCTCAGAAAGCCCCCATTCTTTCTCCCCGTGCCTGATATTCATTTTTTACCTACCCAACCACTAGTTGAGAGTCACTAAAAATTTTGAGTCTCTCAATCCTTAAATGACCCGCTAACTGTAATCCTGTAACCAGCGCCTCGTACTCTGGTTCATTATTCGATGCATTAAATTTGAATCGTACCGCCGAGGTGATCTTGTGATCCTCTGGACTTATTAGCATGATGTCGGCTCATGATCCAGTTTCATTCGACGCCCCGTCCACATAAAGCTTCCATTTGATTTTTGTAATTTCTCCGTCAACGGCTAACACTGGTCTATGGGAGAACTCGACCGGGAAGTCCGCCAGTGCTTGTCCCTTGATTGCCACCTTTAGTATGTATTCGATGTCGAATTGACTCAGCTCTACCGACCATTTCAAGAGTCGACCCGGTGTTTCAGGCTTTTGTAACGCTTGCCTTAGCGGGTAGTTTGTTTGGATTTGTATGGTGTGGGCCTGGAAATAGTGTCAAAGCTTCCTCGAGGCCACCATCAAGGTGAGAGCTAATTATTTCATCCGAGTATATCTTGATTCGGCGTCTACGAGCCTTTTGCTTACGTAGTAGACTGGTAATTGGATGCCTTCTTCTCTGATTAGTAGTGAGCTTACGTCATGCTTTGATACGGTTAGGTATAAGCTTAGCTTCTCACCTGGTATGGGTTTTGATAGGATAGAAGGTATGTTAAGGTGCTCCATCAGCCTCTTGAAAGCCTCTTCACAATGAGGTGTCCACTCAAAATGCTTGCCTCCTTTCAAGGCATCGAATAAGGGAACACATTTGTCAGTTGCCTTAGATATGAATCTGTTAAGGGCGGCGACGCATCCCGTCAACCTTTAGACCTCTTTTGGTTTCGCGGGAGACCTCATATCCTGCAATGCTCTTATCTTCTCCGAGTTGGCCTCCATTCCTCGATTACTGACCATGAAGCCAAGGAATTTTCCTGACCTGACCCCAAAAGCGCATTTCAATAGATTTAGCTTCATGCGGTATTTCCTTAACACCTCAAACATTTCGCCCAGATGGTCGACATGCTGTCTTGCTTTTATACTTTTTACCAGCATGTCATCGACGTACATCTCAATCGTTCTTCCGATTTGTCTGGCAAACATTTTGTTTACTAGCCTTTGGTATGTTGCCTCTGCGTTCTTCAAGCCAAAGGGCATTACCTTGTAGCAATAGAGGCCTCTGTCTGTTATGAACGACATATGCTCTTTATTGGATGGATGCATTAGAATTTGGTTATAGCCGGAGTAGGTGTCCATGAAACTTAACAACTCGTGCCCAGTAGTGGCGTCGACCATCTGATCTATTCGGGGAAGTGGGAAACCGTCTTTTGGGCAGACTTTGTTGAGGTCGTTGAAGTCGACACACATCCTCCAGTTCCCATTAGGTCTGATTACCAGGACAAGGTTTGAAACCCATATGGAATAGTGAGCCTCCCTAATGAAGCCGTTATTGATGAGCTTGTCGACCTTTTCCTTCAAAGCCTCATACTTTTCTCGATTCATCGGTCGATCTTTTTGGCATTTTAGGGGGTAAGTGGAGTCGACGTTCTGAGTATGACTCATGACTTGGGAGTCGATGCCTTCCATGTCTGCATGCGTCCAAGCGAACACATCCAGATTATTCTTCAGGAAATCCTCGACCTCGATTCTTAACACCAACGGCAGATCCGACCCTATCTTCAGTACCCACGGTGGTTCCTGCTGTAATATCTAAGACTTGAAATAGTCCAATTTAGTATACAATTAAGAATATCGATATTGAATTATTCAGAGATTAAGATTGGACTGTAAGTGAATAATAAAAAAGAACTCATCGAAAAATTAAATTTTCTATCGGTGAAGTAAATAATCTCTAGCCAGAATAAATTATATTTGTTTGGAGAGAATTTTTAAGGATAAGTTCTAAAGTTTTCACTTTCTCTCTCCTCTGACGCATTTGTTTCTCTCTTCTCTCGGACGTTCTCTCTCAAAATAAAATCGTCCATGGCCAAAATCTCACTCTGAGATTCGGACCTCCATTTTTTGACACAGCCAGTGTCAATGGAAAGCTCTCGACGAGCTGAGCATTTTGAGAGGTCGCACGACCCCAAACTCCACCAGAATAAGGTATAATCACCGGCCGAAGTTTAAAAAACAACCGAAACTTTTGATCGTGATATTTCCTTCGTCCAACCTCCGATTGAGGTGATTTCAGTCCCTATGGACTCAGTGCAGCGTGGCGAAGAAAACCCACCCATTTTCATAGCTCAATTATAGCCGGAGCACCATCGTACGTGGTGGTCAAAATCACCGAGCCGTCGCCGTCATTTTTCTTCCTCTGGGACGCAATAGGTGTCACCACCCCTACCATTAGATTCAGAGTTAATAGACGAGTCAATCCCGACCAGATTCAGCCATCATCGTCGCCGTTTGGCCAGAAAATAGAGCTCGCCGCCGCCGTCATGATGGTGTAGGTTGGTTCCGACGATCAGACTGTTAGATTATCGTGAGTTTGGTGTCAAAACACTCATAAGATCATGGGTAAGAAAACCCCTAAACCAATTTTAAAATATCATGACTGGAAATGTGAGATTAGAGTCACCAAATTTTACTGACATTGCCGGTCCCGATATATACTGTCACAGGCCGAATGGTGTGAAATTGACCGCACCAATGGACTCAGAAGGGTCGATTTATAGGGGGTAGGACCTAAGTCCACCGCGGAAATACTCTCCGGGAGCCTGCGCCGCCGTACACTGCCGTCGTATTCCGGTGAGGTGTTGTTTCTCAGGCTATCGATTTCCGTTTGATGATCCGAGACCATATCCCGACTCGTTTCGACGTGTTGAATGCAATGGTGACCTCCGCTCGACCAAATTCAATTTTTATAAAATTGGTATGGTATCGATTGCACGCGAATCGAAGTGAATCGAATGGATTCATTAAAGTTCAGAATTGAATGTCTAACGCTTCAATGATGCTAGTGGATCATTCAAAGTGTTTATGATTTCTCCTAGAATGGATTTCAAGGAGATATGCAGTCGAACACTATAAGCGGGTATTACCGGAACCGCTTAGCTCAGAATTGAGGCAAGTACAATATGATTAATGATAAGTAATTTAGAACATATGATGTCCATGGGATATGTTATTTATGAATTCACGAATTCGTAAACGCAATTATGGAAGATAGAATTATAAGGATTTAATTAGTCCTTATAATATAAATTATAATTTTTATGATCCTTAATAAAAAGGATAAATACGTTCTAAGAAAGGATTTAATTCCTTTATGACTATGCTACATAAAATAGTATACTAAAGGCTAATTCCACCATTTGGATGAGTGTTTATTTACAGAACTTAGTAGTAAAGGATAGAAGATCTGGGCGAGTAGAGAATTATGCTATAACAGGAAAGTAGGTAAGTACTAGTAGTTTGTTTTTATCTATGACACGAACGAACTTATTCTTCTGTGTTGCACAGAATTGTGCATAATACATGCTCAATGAATGTTAGAATAAGAATGGTGTTTCTTGAATAATGTATGATGCTATGAATGATTCAAGATGTATGATGTTATGAAAGTTTTAAGATGTACGGTGATATGAATGTACTTATGGGCCGTAAATAGTAGTAGAATTTTACTCTACGAAAAGTATGAGGTTAAGTCAAAGACAATTTCATAGAAAATTGATGGAAATGCGTTAAAACGTAAAATAAGATTGAAATTACTGTCATGCTGAGAAAAGATGACAGTAAAATGACGTATAAAGAAATCATGATAAATTGCTCAAAATGCACAAAGTCATAAGATTTAACTAAAATTGCCGTTTCAATGAGAAAATTGATAAACGGTAAGAGACCAAACATCCTGTTTGTACCAGCCTTCAAAGGAAAGGTTATTATGAGACTATGAAAGAAATGAAACTGTGACTAAGTTAGATTGGTTAGCTACCCTACTCCTCACTGGTTATGCGCGCTATGGTACAACAGGATAGGGCCCCTAAGAAGTAAAAGACAAGAAAATGAAAAACAGAAATCGTTCCATATAAGGGTATGGTATCTGTAAAGAAGAAAGAAAAGAGAGAGAATCACAATATGAAAGTCGTTTAGAACGTTAAAATACAATGTGAATGACTAAAAAGAGATGAAAACTGAACAAAGTACGTAATGAAAGAAGAACATAAGCGATATACGTTCTAGAAGTACATAATGTCTTAGGATATATGACATGAATGCATATATGGGTATGCATTATTGTATGCTTTTACTATGGCCTACTGTTTCTTACTGAGCGAAAGCTCATTACGTTTGTTCGTGTTGTAGGAAGTTCGGGTAAGACACCGGCTCCCTGAAACCTGTATGATGGGCGTGCAGAAAAGGATGAAGCAGTGAGATGTGGGTAAGTGGGTAATGGGATCTACACACAATTGGTAAACGCTGCGAAGTGTTTGAAGTAAACCATATTTATGGATATGGTTAGGTTATGTAATGCAAGTAAAGATCATGGGACTATGAGGATTGCATAGCAACCTCTAGTCACATGGTATGATTAATGTAACAAAATGCTAGCAGAATGCTACAACATTTCATGTATAGTTGAAAACAGAATGCTACGACATTTTACGAATGAGAATAGAATTAGAAAGTAGTAGAGGTTAAGTAATGCTAAGTATGAACGTAACATGATGATTAAAAGTTAGGGTCGTCACAGTTGGTATCAGAGCAAAGATTCTGCCACCCACCCACATTCTGCTGAGCATCCGATTCTACACTTCCCAAGTAAGTTGAATTAAGTTTATGTTAAGTAGATTACAGTAGTTAATAAGTAATTTATTTTACGTAACGACATAGTCAGACGATTGACATGCCAATATGGCTTGAACGTCTTCTCACGGTCGAATGATGATTCTAGTCACCTTTGATGCATCCGATCATGAGAAGCCAAATTAGATGTCGAATTTCTGGATGAGCAGGACAACGCCAGAAATTTCGTGATCATGTGAATTGACACTTCAAGATGAACGATGCTTGGAATACAAGTCTGAATGAGGATATATAGAGCTTCATTCAATGGTTCGGAAGAGAGCTAACGCAAAGACTTTCCTCTTTTAACCCTTCATCCTTATTTTTTCTATCAATTAGAGAGCTACGATCATGGTAACTCCGCTACGGAAAGAAAAGAAGCCGTAAGTCTTTTTCTGCGTGATTGCTAACCCACGATCAAAGAGCGACATATGAGCATATATGCACCAGAAGCTGATTATATTGGTGAATGAATTACGCCCCTCACTCTACCATGAGAACAAAGAAAGTCACATGTAGGATACACGAAGAACGAAAGAACAAGCCTTCTTTAAATGATTACCACCGGGGGTGATGATATCAAGATGCTTATCCAAAATAGGGTTGGGCACCTCGACATAAAGGCCTGCTGGTTTGAACCAATGACGAGGACAACGATATCAGGTCTAGAGACGACGTAAAATATTATATAGACATCGTATCACTAGGGGGTTAGAGTGTGATACACCATACGATTGAACAAGAAAGTGATAAATATAAAAGTATGACTTATGTATGAATAGTTCAGAAGAACTTTTTACTATGTGACTTGTTGTAGTCGAAAAAGGTTTCAAACTCAGTAATGGTCTATGATATGCAAGAATTGCTAATTTTGAAAATATTTAGCAGTTCTATGATGTGAAAGCTAAATTCTATGATATAAAGTACGATGAATATGTATATGAATGCTATGAATTATGTCTATTGTATGTATTATAAATACAATATAACTTATAAGTATAATATGAAGTAGTTGCTAGCAAAAGAAAAATGTTTGGCAACTTCATGATGTGAGAGTATGAACGATATGAAAATGAATAATATGAGCATAATGATATGTGTATACATGAGCGAGACATATGTAAAAGATAAGTGAAAGGATAAGCTTAAAAAGCATGAATTTTTAGAAATTTCAGAACAAGTAGATATGCATGTTATGGACTATAATAACCGCTAGTCCTAATAACAGACTAATAAAGTTTCATGGATAAAGTGATAAGATGATGAACCTGCTAGCTAGCCCCCACGAACTAGATTATTATCCAAAGATAGATGCGAAACTTAAGATAAAGAAGAAGATGCTACTGAGTTGTAACAAATTCCTTACTTTCCACAAAGTTAAGGTAGAGCATCAGTAGCTGACACGAGAATTACAGAAGATCGACATTTCAGAAAGGAAATGGGATCAAATCATGATCGAATGTGTAGTAGAATTGCTTAAATCATCCGACAATAACAATGTGATTGGATGATCATCGATCGACTGATCAAGTCTGCTTACTTTTGCTCATCAAGTTCAGTTGTTTTATTGAACGATTAGCCGAATTGAAAATAGTCTAAAATAGTAACGTTGCATGAAGTTCTCGAGTCTATTATTGAAACCGAGACAGTCGTTTCATGTCAAGGCTTTGAGAGAAAGCGTACAAGATGCAAAAAGCTCTAAGTTAAAGTTCAACATGATATTTCACTCGTAGACTTTTTAGAGGTTTAAGTGGGAGACTTAGACTTCCTGAAGGTTATACTAATGAAAAGTGTAATACGATTCAATATGAGAGAAAACTTAACCTCAGATGTATTAGACCTTTCGAGATCTCAAAGAGAATTGGTGAGGATGCATACATGCTAGCGTCGCCATAGAAATTAGCATATGTGCATAATGAGATTCACGTAATGATGTTGAAAAGGTATGTGCCAGAACCATCGTTTTGTTGCACCAGGAACTAGTAAGTTAAGTTGCACACAAACCTATAAAGAGAAATCAGTTCAGATTTTGGCACACACAGAGAAATCCTCAGATGAATTAAGGTAATATTCCTTATTAAGACACTTGAGATCAAATCGCTAAATTAAGAAACCCCACAGGAGTAAGTTACGAAGCAGAGTAAGATGTCCCTAGTTTATTCAAATTTTTGAGGACGAAAATTTTATAAGGTGGGTAGATTGTAATATCTAGGAAAATCTAATAATTAATAAGTAGAATTAATTATGGATTTTTCATAATTACGTTGATATATTCATAAGAAAATATAAGTACAGGGATTATAATGTTAAGCTTTGACGTTAGTTACGAGATATGGTTATGAGAGAGAGAAGACAAAATACAAAAAGAGTCAAATTTTGACTATTGAGCCTAAAAATAGTTTTAAGACTTGAAATAGTCCAATTTAGTACACAATTAAGAATATAAAACGATATTGAATTATTCAGATATTAAGATTGGACTACAAGTGAATAATAAAAAAGAACTCGTCGGAAAATTAAATTTTCTATCGGTGAAGTAAATAATCTCTAGCCAGAATAAATTATATCTATTTAGAGAGAATTTTTAAGGATAAGTTCTAAAGTTTTCACTTTCTCTCTCCTCTCATGCATTTGTTTCTCTCTTCTCTCGGATGTTCTCTCTCAAAATAAAACCGTCCATGGCCAAAATCTCACTTTGAGATTCAGACCTCTGTTTTCGACACAGCTGGTGTCAATGGAAAGCTCTCGACGAGCTGAGCATTTTGACAGGTCGCACGACCCCAAACTCCGCCGGAATAAGGTGTAATCGCCGGCTGAAGTTTCAAAAACAACCAAAACGTTTGATCGCAATATTTCCTTCGTCCAGCCTCCGATTGAGGTGATTTCAGTCCCTATGGACTCAGTGCAACGTGACGAAGAAAACCCACCCATTTTCATAGCTCAATTATGGCCGGAGCACTGCCGTACGTGGTGGTCAGAATCGCTGAGCTGCCACCGTCATTTTTCTTCCTCCGGGACGCAGTGGGTGTCACCACCCCTACCATTAGATTCAGAGTTAATAGACGAGTCGATCCTGACCAGATTCAGCCATCACCGTCACTGTTTGGCCAAAAAACAGAGCTCACCGCCGCCATCATGATGGTGTAGGTTAGTTCTAACGATAAGATCATTAGATCGTCATGAGTTTGGTGTCAAAACACTCATAAGATCATGGGTCCCCTCAACCAATTTTAAGATTTCATGATTGGAAATGTGAAATTTGAGTCGCCAGATTTTCTGACATTGCCAGTCCCGATATGTACTTTTACAGACCGAATGGTGTGAAATTGACCGCACCAATGGACTCATAAGGGTGGATTTATAGGGGTAGGACCTAAGCCCGCCGCGGAAAAACTCTCCGGGAGCCTGTGCCGCTGTACGCCACCGTACACCGCCGCCGTATTCCGATGAGGAGTTGTTTCTCAGGCTATCAATTTTTGTTTGATGATCTGAGACCATATTCTGACTCGTTTCGACGTGCTGAACGCAATGGTGACCTCCGCTCGACCAAATTCAATTTTGAGAAAACTGGTATGGTAGCAATTGCACATGAATCGAATGGATTCATTGAAGTTTAGAATTGAATGTCTAACACTTCAATGATGCTAGTGGATCATTCAAAGCGTTTATGATTTCTCCTAGAATGGATTTCAAGGAGATATGCAGTGGAACACTACAAGCAAGTATTACCGGAACCGCTTAGCTCGGAATTGAGGCAAGTACAGTATGATTAATGATAAGTAATTTTGAACATATGATGTCCATGGGATATTTTATTTATGAATTCACGAATTCGTAAATGCAATTATGGAAGATAGAATTATGAGGATTTAATTAGTCCTTGTAATAGAAATTATAATTTTTATGATCCTTAATAAAAAGGATAAATACGTTCTAAGAAAAGATTTAATTCCTTTATGACTATGCTACATAAAATAGTATACTAAAGGCTAATTCCACCATCTGGATGGGTGTTTATTTACAGAACTTAACAGTAGAGAATTATGCTATAATAGGAAAGCAGGTACGTACTAGTAGTTTGTTTTTGTCTATGACACGAACGAACTTATTCTTCTGTGTTGCACAGAATTGTGCATATTACATGTTCAATGAATGTTAGAATAAGAATGGTGTTTCTTGAATAATGTATGATGCTATGAATGATTCAAGATGTATGATGTTATGAGGTTAAGTCAAAGACAGTTTCATAGAAAATTGATGGAAATGCATTAAAACGCAAAATAAGATTGAAATTACTGTCATGCTAAGAAAAGATGACAGTAAAATGATGTATAAAGAAATCATGATAAATTGCTCAAAATGCACAAAGTCATCAGATTTAACTAAAGTTGTCGTTTCAATAAGAAAATTGATAAACGGTAAGAGACCAAATATCCTGTTTGTACCAACCTTCAAAGGAAAGGTTTTTATGAGACTATGAAAGAAATTAAACCGTGACTGAGTTGGATTGGTTAGCTACCCCACTCCTCACTGGTTATGCGTGCTATGGTACAACAGGATTGGGCCCCTAAGAAGTAAAAGACAAGAAAATAAAAAACAGAAATAGTTCCATGTAAGGGTATGGTATCTGTAAAGAAGAAAGAAAAGAGAGAGAATCACAATATGAAAGTCGTTCATAACATTAAAATACAATGTGAATGACTAAAAAGAGATGAAAACTGAACAAAGTACGTAATGAAAGAAGAACATAAGCGATATACGTTCTAGAAGTACATAATGTCTTAGGATGTATGACATGAATGCATATATGGGTATGCATTATTGTATGCTTTTACTATGGCCTACTGTTACTTGGTGAGTGACAACTCATTACGTTTGTTCGTGTCGTAGGAAGTTCGGGTAAGACACCGGCTCCCTGAAACCTGTATGCTGGGCGTGCAGAAAAGGATGAAGCAGTGAGATGTGGGTAAGTGGGTAATAGGATATACACACAATTGGTAAACGCTGCCAAGTGTTTGAAGTAAACCATATTTATGGATATGGTTAGGTTATGTAATGCAAGTAAAGATCACGGGACTATGAGGATTGCATAGCAACCTCTAGTCACATGGTATGATTAATGTAACAAAATGCTAGCAGAATGCTACAACATTTCATGTATAGTTGAAAACAGAATGCTACGGCATTTTACGAATGAGAATAGAATTAGAAAGTAGTAGAGGTTAAGTAATGCTAAGTATGAATGTAGGATGATGATCAAAAGTTAGGGTCGTCATACCTGCTAATCTACCTGGACTTCCACCAGCTGCTCGATTGGTTGGGACCATGATTCTTCTGTGAACCTAGGGTCTATGTCCTCAACCGGTCGTTGTTGTAACATTCTCGCCTCTAGCTTCCCTGGCTGATCGTACTCGCGTATGGCGTCCAAGTATGCTACTCTAGACTCGTATTGGTTGCTTTTTATTTCCCCTACGCCGTTGGGTATTGGAAACTTGACCTTTTGGTGATAAATGGAGGTTATCACCTTTAGTCCTGAAGGGTCGGCCTTCCAATTATAGCGATATACTGGGAGCCTCCTTTGATTACCACAAAATTTGCCATTGTGGTCGCCTACCTGGGTTTCTCTCCCGCAGTTATCGGCAGCCGGATCGTCCCTTAGGGGATGATTGAGTCCCCCATGATTAGGGGTGGCAATTCGTGTCACGTGTTGTGTTCGTGTCATGTTTTGATCATTTTTTTAAAATTTTCAGTCAACCCGAACACGACCCGTGACACGAAATTTTTTAAAAACCGCAACACGAACACGACACGACCACTTTACGAACTGACACGACACGACCCGAAAATGACCCGTGACACGAAATTGACCCGTGAACCCGAAATTGACACGAAAATTGTATACTTTTATTTAGTTTTTTACATATTAGAAATAACTTAAAATTCATAACACACTAAATTACAATAACATCCATTGAAATTAAGCAAATAATAGTATAAGATTTTGAGTATAACTATCATGATATCACAAGTTCATAATAAAATTTAAAATATGAAATGAAAAATATATGTATTTTTTAGTTTTTTACGAGTTTCGTGTCGTGTTCGGGTTAGGCGTGTCCAGCCCGAAATTGACCCGTATTTTTCGTGTCAATTTCAGGTCGACCCAATTCTGACCCGAACCTCTTTTTTCTCAACCCTAACCCGTAAAATTCGTGTTGTTTTCGAGTCGTGTCGTCGTGTCGTGACCCATATTGCCGGCCCTACCCATGAACCCATACAACGGCCGGGACGTATTTTCCAATTTCTCCTTGGGAATCCCCATTTTTTTTAGGCAGTTAGAGTATAAAATGTCCACCGAGCTCCCATTGTCCACCAGGATCCTGCATATGGTGTAGTTCCCAATAACTGCCTTTACCACCAAGGCATCGTTGTGGGGGAAATGGACCCCTTTTGCGTCCTCCTCGGTGAATGTCACGTCAATGCCACCGAATTTGGTCATTTTGGCGGTGGAGAGTGTCCAAAACCTCTCATGGTATACCCCCTTTGCCCCGTAGGCATAAGTCTTCTGGGACTTCCTAGAATCTCCCCCAAGATATGGTCCCCCATGCATGGTCCTTATGACGCCGACCAGCTCGCGATCTTTCCCTCACCGATTCTCCTCCCGGCGTCGATCGTCATTTTCGGGAACATGACCTCGTCTTTTAGCCTTAAATTCTTGCAGCCTTCCCTCATGGATTAACCTTTCGATTTCATCCTTTAGGTCGGTCCAGTCATTGGTGTTGTGGCCGACGTCACTATGGAACTGGTAGTACTTGCTCTGATTCCTCCGTTTTGGGCCCGACTTCATCGGCTCAGGCCGGCGTAATAAATTTCCTCGTCCAACCTGATTAAATACTTCCTCGACGCCTATAGTGAGCTCGTGGTATGAGTCATACCGTTGGAATGGTCGAGGCTTTTAATTTTCCTTTTGCCTCGGCTTCTTTGTCTCCGGAGGGTTTGGCGTCGACGTGGTCTGCTTCTTTCCATTTCCCCCGCCTCATCGTTTCTGATTATCTTGCTTCCCTGAGGTCGACCCCTGTTCTGGTCCTTTGTTTTTATTGGACCTGTGCTCTGAATCGTTCGCGTCGGTTTCCTCAGCATTGATATACCCTTATGCCCGTGCTAGAAACTCTTTATAGGTGGCCGGAGGCTTTCAGTTCAGGTCGCGCTTAAACGGTGTGGTCTTTTTCATGCTGGACAGGGCCCCCATCAGAGCCTCCCGGTTCGTCATATCTGTTGTAGCAGCAGCGGCTTCCCCGTACCTTGCAAGCCATTCTTCTAATGACTCGTTTGGTTTTTGGTATACCATCGTTAGGTTTTACTTCGGCAGGATATACTTCTTTATCCCGATTAATTGAAGGGAGAAGGATTCCTTCAGCTCTTCCCAACTAGAGATGGACTCTGGTTTGAGTGTCCGGAACCATCTTCGGGCGGAGTCCGTCAAGTGGTTCTGGAATGCTCGGCACATTATCTCCTCCGCATATCCATGCAGAAGCATGTGCCCTGTGTACATTTTCAGGTGGTCATCGGGATCCCCTCTGCCATCGTATGGAGGGATAGTCGGGGACTTGTATTTGTCGGGTAAAGGAGGCGCCATGATCTCTGCGGTAAAAGGGTGGTCGTGAGTTTGGCTGGGCATGATGTCGACGTTGACCACCTCTGCCACCTGTCCAAGATTCTTTTGTAGGTGGCTCACCTGGCTTTTGACGTCTTTCTTTAAGCCGGTGACGTCACCTGTGAACTTTTCTTCTAGGCTCGTCACACGCTCCCTAATGGCTTTAGCCTCTTCCGTAGAGATGTCAGAGCTTACCCCTCTCGAGGCTTCTGCCTTCTTCGTGTTTAGCTTATCCCTCAGGTTCTTGCCTTCTTGCACCGACCCCGAATCTCCTAGGATATTCTTTCCCGGGTTCCGAGGTGGCGCCTCAGGGTTTTCCAAGTCGGCAAGCGCTCTTCTCTCCTGGGTTCGTCGTCTGGCAGCCATTTGTCGGCTACCAAGGGACTTGGACGGTTGAGGTCTTAGGTTATCTCTCCTGGTGTTTTCACTGTCCCCGATCCCTTCCGGGGCACCTTGGCAGTCACCAGCATCCTGGTTCCTAGCCATGGCAGCTCCTAGTGGTCTCGGGGCATCTTCCAAGGGAGGCATGGAATTTCTTCCTTCCAATCGCTCAACAACGGTCATTAGTCCTCAAACCAAGTCGGTCAGAGTGTCCAGCTGGGCTTGCATCTATACTGGGTCAAGCTGCAACATGCCTGTGGGTGGAACTTCATCCCTTGCTGGGGGTTGCTTCCCCTGGTCGGGCTGATTCCTCCCATTCCCACTATTGGTTGGATGCATTGTATTTTCCTCCGTTTGGCTAGTTGGATTTGAAGCACCATTTTTTCTCCTTGGAGGCATGATCGTTTGTTGTCCGGGGTCGAACGTGTGAACCAGAGATTCTGGGTTCGGTCCCCAGTGGAGTCGCCAATTGTTGATGGTCGATTTTCGTCAACAAGACGTTACCGGATTACCCCGCGGTAGCCCCTTGGGTTACCGGTTTGAAACTTGTAGTTTTACTAGATTTGTTCGCATATATTAGTTTATTGTGAAGTGAACGCTATCTCTTTCTGAATAATAACGACAAAGAGATTTTATAGTGGTTCACCCTTCCAAAAAGAGCTACATCCACTGTATTGTATTTCTCTTGTTTTGGTTCTTACAAATTGCATATGTCAAAAAAGGAAGGAGAAAGCTCTCTCTCGGGGGTCTTCCCCCTTTTATAGCCTGCATTCACTGAGCTCTACCCAATGACAGACGGTTTGGACAATTGTACCTTTTCTTCCAAGGGGGCCCATTCAGTCGAGTAGCCTATTGCCTTGTAATCATTTCTTGTTCAACTGACCTTCTCTAAACTCATACGCAACCTTAGGATATTCGGCCGATCTTCTCAGGGGTCTTCCTTGGGATGTGGATCCAGTTGCTTATGCTCTGCCGTCTGCGCCAATGCTAAAATCTGCCGATGGTAGCCTCTCTCACAGCTGACTTTACCGTGTTATTTCGCGCGAACTGGTATCGCAGACCTTGACTGTACATATGGTCGGCGGTCTGAGTTCCCTTATACATTCGGCTCTCATGCCATACGGGAGAGGCCAATAAGGCTCGGACGTCGAGGGCTAACTGACGTGACAGGCATGGGGCCACGTGTGGTCTGATCATTGTTCGACGTGTCGATGTGAATTTTCCCATACGACATCAAGTTTATAGTAAAAGCCAAACCAGAAAGCAAATTGGCATTCCTCAATATCGCAACCGGTTTGCAATCTGGGTGGTTTAGCTTTTTTTCTTTTTTTGATGTGTATGGTCTATGGCGGTGGTAGGCTAGAGTTTGTATTTACGGCGGGGTGATTTCGGCAGTTTTGACAACATCTCGCAACTCCCCTTTGCTTGATTTGACGTAAAATAAGATTAAATTATTACCAAAATACCTTTCTATATGAGGTTACGTGTACTACACACGGTCTAATCTAAAGGATTTAGACGGAAAGGTTATAATTGTCAATGTCTAAAGAGTTTGGGGATGTTTTGTTAATATTAAAAGAATAAAAATTAAATTATCACCTACTAAAAAATAAAAACCATTTATGCCAATTACTCAAGGTTGTTTTAACATATCAGGTGATGAGTAAATTGTCGTGGAATAATAAAGAGGTGAACTGATTTATGGGGGAAAAAAAAGAAGCTTATAAGAAAAGTTTACGAGAAAATACTTTAATTGACCAAGACAAAAATAAGTAAATAATAAATAAAATAATAAATAAAATAACAAAAGGGCGTGGTGGTAGGTAAGTTGGCGGGTAGGTAATGCTTGGCAATATGGCATAGAAAATATAGACGATAGTATATGAGACAAAAGCTCAAAAGAATTCTCAGCTCTAAAAAAAGAAACAACAAAAAAAAAATAAAAACAAAACAGAAACATGGGGATATACTCGGCCGCCGTGGAAGAAATAACATGGTACACGGGACTTTCTCCGGCAGCCTTCTTCACCATCGCAGCTCTCATGGTGGTCGTCTACAAGACAGTCTCTTCCATGTTCGTCTCTCCCGAGGATTTCAACAAGCCTCCCGTCGCTATGTCCATCGAGAAGATTTCTCAATCCAACTCCGATTTTCTCAACAACGTTATGGCCACCACCACCAATTCCCAACCACTTCAGTTGGGAGACATGACCGAGCAGCAACTCAGGGCCTATAATGGCTCTGATCCCAATAAGCCTCTCCTTATTTCAATTAAGGGTCAGATCTACGATGTCTCTTCTTCAAGGTACTTTAAAAAACTACTTTTTCTTCTTGTTTATTTGGATTATATGCAATCTTTTGGGCATTTTGAGCTTGCCCAGAAGAAATTTTAAGTCGATTTGAGCTTTTCAATCCATACTTTGATATGGGGGTTGTTGGATCTGCGTGAATTTTTCCCCCTGCTAAGGGGCTATTTTATCATGTATTTTTCTGTTTTATTTTCTTAATTGTATATTTATAAATAAGAACAAAAATTGTTCTCAGAGAACAAATAGTATTTAACAATAATACTGTAAAAACAAACAGAAAACAATAATATGTTTTAAAAGTAATTTGACTTAAAAAAAAAAAAAAACTTTCCTTTTGAAAACAGAAAACTGTTTTTAAATTGTATGGCGAAACAGGCCATAAAGTGTTTGATAAAATGCGCAGGATGTTCTATGGTCCTGGTGGGGCGTATTCGATGTTTACAGGGAAGGAAGCGAGCAGAGCTTTGGCTTTGTTGTCTTTTAAGCCTCAAGACATTAATGGGAACCTTGAAGATTTGGGTCCCGAGGAGCTTCAAGTTCTTGAGGATTGGGAGGACAAATTCACGGAGAAATATGCCAAGGTTGGGCAGCTTGTGCGAGAGCCAATGCCGGCTGATCAAGCTGGATGTGGAGACGAAACACACGAGATAGAGAATTAGGAATAAGAAACGTTTAGATTAGAATTAGATGTACTTTATAGGGTAATCCCTTTGTATTTGGTAAACTTTATGTTGAGACATTGCATATATGACTTCTTCTTCCGATTGGAAGATTCAAATTATGATTTGAATCATGATTTATAGTTCGTTATAGTATTTTTTCTTACAAAAAAATACACGTAAATAAAAAATAATTTTAATTACATGATTCTAATGCATGAACCAAACATCTACTCAGTGTTTTATTTATTTATTTATTATTTTTTTAATGTAATTGGCTAAAGAGTGGGTCTATTGACACTCTTTTTTTTAACTTTTTAAACATACGTTTTTAAACAACTTCTTATTTTACGTGTTACACATTTTTAAAATTTCAAAAAAACCCTTATAATTAAATCACCTTTAATTCTATTTTTTACATGCACATTTTTAAACCACTCTTGTTATATCTCCTTACAATTTTAAAAGTATTTTTTTTCTTTTTTTTTCATCCAAATTTATCATTTTTCTTTCTCTTATTTTTTTCATATATATGAAATTGAAGTGTTTTTGTTTTTTTTAAGAGAATATGATTTATAAGAACATTAGTTTCCAACTTTTTTTTTGTCATTTTTCTGTGATGTTGTCGTACTATATAAATTAATTTGTTAGATATTATTGCTTGCGTAATATCATAACAATTATTTAAGTCAAACATTAAAAATGATTCAAATATCAATATCTCAAAATAAACAAGTAATTTTTTTCTAGTATCATAAAATAATGACCATAGAAAGTATTATGTACTTTATCGAAACATTATCACAATCAAGATTGATTGTCTCCTTTGTTGCTAAAATAGAACCCACAACTTCACAAATATGTAGGTCTCGTTCATTTCGCCGATTCGAGTTTTGCTATAGTAAAAAGTTTTTAAGAACAGTTATATCTAATTTTTTTGTTACAGTAAAAAATTCTCACATAAAATCACATTTAAATTTAAATTAAAAACTCGAACCTAAGCTTCTTCCCATCCATCTGCGCATGAGTGCGGGATAGGGTGGTCTGGGGATATGAACGCCTATAATAACATTGTAAACGCATAAAGTAGTTAATAAAACGTAAACTTGATTATTTTTTTGAAAAAAGGATTAACCGTGTCAATTAAATTACCTCAACAAAATGATTGCCAACAAAACCGATAGCAATATATTTTCAAGAAAACAATTGGAACGGCTCTGATCTTAATGGTAAAAATATAAGGTATTGATACATTGATAAGTACATTAAGATAACATTGTACTGCGATGCTATAAGATGCTCAATGTCAGGCATAGTCATCCATCGATCACGTAGAGCGTTGCGATAATGCGTGAAATAAACTCATTTACCCTCCCACAGAACCTATATAATTGTATATAATATTCAAGATGTGATTGTAGCTCATTCAATAATTTTTTCGTACTTGAATCCATCCATCCTCACTCATGCCTATCAAATCAGATACTGCTCTAAATCCACAATTACCATCAGCGATAACATCTTTGATATGTTCAATGCATGGCCTCAGTCCTTCCGAAAATGCACTAATATAAGCATCGGAAGTTATTGATTGATTGTGTCCGAGATACCTGCAAAAGTATGATACTAGTGTATATCGTTTTTTAATAAAATAAAAAAAAGTAGAAAATGTAAAATTTACTTTTGTTTTTTTGACATGACAATAGTTGATAGCTCATTTTGTACTAGGTTCATTCAAGAGTTCAGGCCCAATCATACGTCACGCCATGTTATTAGGCTCACTTCGTGGACTCAAGTCACGTTTGGAAAATCTTGTGGGTCCAGACCCATTTGTAGTTTAATTCGATCTAATTTAAATCCCGCTTAGGAGGTTTTTAAAATTAATCAGATTAAATCTAAATGAGTAATGAAGAATTCCCAAAAGCCTTCCTCCCGTCCTTTTAGAAGCCCAAAATTCTTATGTCCACACGTTAAAACTTCTTTCTCTTCGTCAAGGTTGATTCTCAGTGTTTTGACTCCAACGGAGGCTCTACCTGCTCTAGACATGCCTAATGAAGGCTCCCTCCGCAGCAGACATATCTTCCAGAACATCTTCTTCATATTCAAATATGCCTAACGTAGCCTTTTCCGCATCACGCATCCTTTCTTTGAACTTCTTCTCGCCCAGCTCACCATCACGACAAAGCTCACCACTGCGACAAATATTAGGGAATTGAGTCTCTAGTTAATAAATCCCGTTTATCAGTTAATTAATAAAGATATTAGGGAAGGGTTGTTTTGATTCCTAATCGTACCCGCATTTGCCTATAAATACGGTCTTCTAGTTTTCAAAGTAGAGCACACCATTGCATAATCCCATCACCGCACTCAATAACCAAAGTCTCTTCCACCTAAACCGAAAAGAATGGAACCTATCGAAGTCGTCATGCACAACATCTTAGCCGATTATCAGTTGGCTGAGGAGCACCAGTAGGGGATAGTTGTGTCCGAAAAAGTAGTTCTCGGTTTCGCACTGACCGAAACATTTGCCATAGATTGACGCTGCAGGAGGAGACCCTGCAGGAGAACTGAAAGCTTCTTCTGGAGGAGATTGACGCTGCACTCCGAAGTCTTAAGAATCTCATGGATCTGACGCCCTGGGCAACCGGCTGAGAGTAGGGTTGGAACGGCAGACTATTTCCCTTGTGTTTTGCGTTTATTTTCTTTGTTTTTCATTTATTATGTATTTAAGTTTTAATCTATATTTTGTGGCCTGCAACTTTTTGGTTTGTGTTACTATGTTATGTGGGGCCTTTTGTTAACCAGCATACATGTTTATGTTTATGTTCATGTTGTTACTTGTACTTTGTTTTTTACTTGATGGAAATTGTCCACCATGTTCTACAATTGATTATCTACAACATGATATTGTTAGCAATGATATGAATAATACAAAGAAAAACAATATATAACAACTTATTGCAAGAACAAAATATAGAAATTGTTACAATACAAATTCAACCTTTCTATCAAACTTGGAAAACTGAATTACAAGGCTGTTGAGGCATGTGAACCACCTTTCCTTAAAACATATTCGTCCCCTCTATGCAAGTGTTTGAGGTAACGTTAAACATCTGTCTCTCAGGATACAACGACAACGACGGTAGAACGACACACTATCAGAACCGTCTCAGCGAACTAGAATTGTACCTTTCATCTATCACCAAAAATACACAACAAAGGAAAAACGTACAACGAACTTGGAAAAACTAAAGAAAAGCCGAGAGAGAGGAGAAAAGAGTTCTCAAAATTGATGTATTTATTCATGTGGAGTATGACCTTTATATAGGCTTCAAAATTCGGGTGTTACACCAGAGGTTACAGCCCCTGATGAACCTGCTCCAAGGTACGTCCACATTCGGAGGTTAAATGTCCATAAACCAAGCAATAATGATGGTTAATGCTACAGTTTTCCGAAACCTTACACTAATGCAGAGTTAATCATCCACTAACGCAGTAGTTTCGGATTTCAGTTGGAAAAAGTAAAAAGAAAAATTACAAAATGAAGCCCACACGGAGCGCGTTTTTCGGTCCCGCATTCGTGTTCGCAGGCGCACACATTGGGCCCCTAACCTGTTGGGACTAGTGCTGGAACTTTGGACGGGCCGCCCGCGACCGCCTGAAAATACTGAGTTTTTGCCTGAGCCCGAGCCTGACCCGCCCGAAAAATTCAGGCCGCCCACCCGAGCCCGAAAATGCCCTTGAACGGGCCGCGGGCTTATATTTGGCTGCCCGAACTCGGCCGGGCCGCCCGAGCCCACCCGAATAGCACGGAAATTTTTTTTAATATTTTTTAATTTTTATAATTATTAAGTTAGTTTGTGTTAAAATTATATAAAAATCAAAATCAACATTCAACAGACATTATTAACACAATTGAATAAATTAATCATGTATATTCATGATGTATATTAAATTCGTAATTCATGATTGTCTCGTTAAAAACCTTACCAAGAAAAACCCAATAGAGATAAAAACTTGGCAAGGAAAAAAGAGTGCAATCATTTTGTGACGAATTACAAATTTCACAAACTTACAAAGTCATACAATTACAAATACAATGTCAAAAGTAAATACATATCTACAAATTACAAATTTACAATTTAATTTGAAGCTGAAGGATCGTCTTCAAAATTAAATGTTAATCGATTAAATTCATCAATCCATTCTTGGCTTGCCGGCGAAATTGTATCCTGTAGACGTTGATCGGCCCGGTCCCAATCCTTAATGCAAACCAAGGCTTCAACAATATCCCGTTGCAATGCATTCCGGCGTTCCTCAAGTATTCTTCCTGTCGTACTGAAGGCTTGTTCGGATGAAATAGTGGAGACTGAGATAAAAAAATATATCCATTGCCAATCGAGTTAGGATTGGCCAAGTTAATCCCCGTGCCCTCCACCATTGAACTAAGTCAAACGATTCTGCCATACCGTCGACTACTAAGCCTTCACTAAGGTACGCCATAAGCTCGTTGAAGCTGCCGCTGCTGTTGCCACTGCCACTTATTGACGAAGATTCACTCCCAGCTTTTGTTTGAGTTGTCTTCTTCTTCTTTTTCAACCCGAAAATTTTCAAGAATGAATGCGGGTTTTCGTCTTGTTGTTGCGGTTCTTGTACTCTAGGAGGTACTCTAAACCTAATCTCATATTTACTATAGATTGAATATATTTTTTCCTTTATTATTGGATATTGGTCCGAACATTTGATGCCTAAAAATTCACCTAAGTTTTCTAAACCACTTTCTAAACCTTCTAATTTTAATCTAGGATCAAAAATAGTACCTAAACCATACAACAAAGGCAACTTAGACCAATATTTTATAAATTTCTTTTCCATAGAATTGTAGGAACTACTAAGATTGGGTCCTCCCTATATTCGCTAAATAAAATACTAATTCGTAAAAGTTCTCCTAAAGCTAAAGGTTATGTTGGGTAATATGTTACACTAAGTTTTAGAGTCACTTCATGAAACCTACCTACAAATTGATACAAAACTTTGACAATTTGCCAATCATATGCATCTATATGTCCTACTCCTACTTTTACACACAGATAGTTTGTTAAAGCATCCTTATAGGGGATGCATTGTTAAAGCATTATGTAAGTTGAGTTCCATCTTATAGGCATATCTAACGCTAATGCTCTAGGAGGTATATTTAATGCTTGTAAGAACCTAAACCAATCTTCTTATCTTTGTTTACTACCTTGAATCCATGCAAGACTATCTCTAATTCTTTTAATGTGATTACCTATTTCTTTTAAACCGGATTTAACAATTAAATTAATTACGTGATATGCACAACATTGGTGGAAAATAGTACCGTCACCGAATAAACTTAAATCATTTTCAAAGAACTCAATTGCTTTTATATTGGCACTAGCATTATCTAATGTTATACCCATTACTTTATCTTTTAATATAAATTTATCAATTACATTTAAAATGATATTATATATTAAATCCGCGCTATATGATCCTAGAACACATTTAAAACATAATATTCTCTTATCTAAATCAAATCCTTTAAAGTATTGTCTGGTTACAGCTAAATAATCTTTATTGGCAACGATAGACCAAATATATGCCGTTAACGCAACGCACCCGCTAGTCGAGTGTAAAAAGTTTATTAATTCTTCTTTTTCTTTTTTAAATAATTTTAATAAATCTTTCCTAAGAGTAGTTTTTGAAGTGAACTGTGCATTAGGATTATGTACAACCTTAATATATTGTTGCTAATTAGGATGCTCTACAAAACTAAGTGGTTGATCTAAAGCAGCTATCATTCGTGTAACTTCCATACGATCTACTTGCGGATCGTATTTTCAAGTGGTTAGACCACCGGTTGCGCGATCAAAAGATAATTGTGTTGGCGGAGTTTGGATCCGCCTAATTGGCTAAGCTTTTGGAGACACTTTTCGGAGTGTCTTCTCAAGTGTGTGGTGCCATGAATTGTGTCACATTGTAATTTAGATAAACAAAATTTACACTGAGCTATATGTTTAGTGTTACCTTCATTATTGATCTCCTCAATTATGTCGAAGTGATCCCAAGGTGTCGAGGTGCACTTGCATTTCCTGCTAGAGGTTGCAACACTTGCAGATGTAGTCGCACTGGCACTCGTCGCTTCTCCACACGCACGACCATTGCGACCACGACCTCTAGTACGTCCACCATGGCGCGGATTAGTAGATTCCTACGTAACAAATTCATTAGTGGAAAATTGCCCATCTTCCACGTTGTGTTGGGCATCAACGGGAATACCACTATAACTAAAAGGATCCATTATAAAAAAATAAGAGTAATTTGAGAGAGAGAGCTTTAGGATAATGTGATAGTATTTAGAAAAATTGTGATAGAGATTTGAGAGATTGACATAGATTGAGAGAAATTGAGAGGGATTGAGAGAGTTTGAGTGAGAAAAATGTGTGGGGGATGGGGGTATTTATGGGGAAATTTTTGGGTTACAAAATTGATTTTTTTCAAAAAATTCGGGGTGCAACGACTACTTTAGAATTGGCGGGTCGGGTTCGGGCGGCAACGGTCAAAAAACTAGCCGTTGGATGGGTTTTTGGGCATTCGGACACCTTGGCCATGTTGGGCATTTGGCCAAAAATTCAGATTTTCGGGCTTATTTTCAGGTCGAGCACCAACGGTCAGACTTTTGACCGTTTTTCGGGCAATTCGAGCACTCGGGCGGTTTGGGCAATTTGGGCTTGGCAGGAAAAATTCAAAAAAAAACTCTAGCATACGGCACTTACACGGCGGCGGGGTGACCAAATTCGGGCTGCCTGAGCCCGAGCTTGAATTTTCAACTTTGGATAGGCCGGCATATAGGCCTGCCCGCCGAGCCCAAAAAATGCAAGCAGCGGGCCTGCCCGCCGGCCCAAAGTTCCACCACTTGGGACCATGATTTGCACCCCTTACGCGTGAGAGAACCTCTCTAATATACATGCTTACTTAAGTTTCAAAGTGCAATCTCTTATAAACACTACAAAGGTTTCATTCGTAACCAATGTGGGATTTTTGTAATTTCTAACTACCTTAACTATACCAAGTGACATATTTAGAACATCAATTTCTCATTCACCCAATATCCATTTTGAGAGCATGAATATTCGATTTCGATCTCCTTATGACGGAGAACGTAAATCTATCAAAACCCGTCACAAAATCTAATTAGGCCCCTTTCAAAATGAGCCTCAAAATGAGCCTTTACCATGGCTTAATCAGCCATTTTGCCAAGAGATATTACTTGTACTTTGTTTTTAAATTATGTTTATTGATAGAGCAAGAAATGCATGACCATAAGAAAGGCAGTGACGCCTGATGAAAAAAAGGACGCGGTTTATCATAATTATTGTATTGGAAGCACAATGAATTTTTTTTACTTTATTTGAGACAAAAGTCGTAGTGATAATAGCTTCTCTTAAGTAGATTGTTCCTTCGTTGATGAAATTAGTTTTAATCACTAAAAAACCAGACGTCCTTCGGTGCACACATCTTGATCGTACAATCAAAGTGATACGCATACATTAATTTCTATATAAAATAATATTGTTGGGACAAAAAAAAAACTTATTTCACCAAGTTCAATATTTAATTTATATGTAAATGAATATTTTACGTTTTAATATTTTATTCATTTATTAAAACTTATCATCATAGTACATATATTATTTTATGTTTTATTATTTTTCATTTACTAGTCACTTATTATAACTTATGTCATTTATTTAAACTTATTCATCTTGATACATGTATTATTTTACGTTTTAATAACTTTTGTGTCACGCCCTGAAGTAGGAATTAGTGACGTGGTGTCACGCTTCGGAGCCGGAGTTGGTGATGTTGAGGCTCGTTTAGGAGTTAAACGCGATTAAGAATTTTAAAATATAATAATCAGGATCAAAAGTAAAGCATTTTAAGAAATTTCTAAACGAGCCCTACTATTTAGCTGAAAATAAATTACAAGAAAGTTACGGGGTCGCCCGCACTTTCTAAATTGTTCAGGGCTTCACCCACAGGATATGTAGCATTGTACATACATGAACATGTAAATAACATTACATACATCAACCACAGTCTAGAATCCAAAGTCCAGAGTTACAGAATTTACAATTCTTACATTTGTACACCAGGCGGATAACACAATCCTTTCCTAATCGGATGGTAGCAACTAACTCAGCTACTACGCACTGCTTCTAGGGTCGCCTGGGAGGGGTTAATATTTATAAAACAGATAAAACGTGAGCGAAAGGCCCAGTAGGATGTAATTTTGTAACACATGGTAAATAAATGAATGAGTAAATAAATAAATGAATAAGCAATTAAGTAAATATAAACATTCAGTTCCAACACAACAGTCGGAACCTTACATCTTTTTTCTGAAAGGAAATATAACTGAGAATCTCCGTATTACAGGCATCAGCAAGTAATTTATACTATGATAAATTACGTACACAACTACAAGCACACACATTATCACCCCCGGGCCAGGTTTTGGGTTCTGCCTCCAAGGATGCACTCTTCACATCCTATCTAGGCCATCAGCCGGTTTACTAATTCGTAAGATCTCTTGTCTTAAGAAATCATTCATTAAACTTTCTGAAATAGTTCATTATGATCCCAATAGCTAAATCAAGCTATGGTGTTAAAATGCTTTTCTTTCGCAAACATGTCATTTCTTTAAAACATTTGAAAGACCAAAACTCTTTTAAAATCAGGCTGCCAAAGAAAGGGGTACGGAATCCTACCTCATAAGCACCAAACATATGACTAGCGTTGCACTATTCCGGCTTTCCTTTCCTCAAAGTCCCTCAATCTGAGTCCTCAGCTACCACTGATACAAGACAACACTTTAGGATCCAATTCTTATTCCTAAAGTAATTCAATCTCAATTATACTCTTTGATTTCCTATTAGTGTGCCATAATTCATTTACCGGTTTCATAAACTATTTCATGTTTGAAATCATCATTACAAGGGTTTTAATCTCAAAACATGGATTAAAGATGCTAATCCATCCATCTACTCTAAATATCTAAATGAAGCTAATTTGGGGTCTCTTCAAAAATCGAGGTCAAAACAGGATTTTCACGCAAAACAGGGTCAAACCTCGTGTACACTTGTCGACCGGTGATAGAGCAGTGCAACACCACTGGTCGATCGGTGGTGTGCAATTCGGTCGACCGCACAGGTCGACCTAATGGAGTGCAATCCGGTCGACTGGTGGGAGCCTGACAGCTCGACCGACAGGGCCGATCCGAAGAAAATCCGGCCAAAACCTGCAAATTTGAGTTCAAATTCGAAATATTTAAAGGGAAACAACCAAATACAGGTTCTAGTTACTAAATCAAGTCCATAGAACCCTAAATCCCCAATTTCTACCATGGCTTTACACAAAATCGTTCAAAATCCATTTCGAACTAAAAATAAGTTTTCTAATAAACAAATCCGAGATGTAAGAGAGGTTTTTTAGAAATCTTACCTCAAATCCTTTTCTTGACGTTGAAAACTTCTTGAAATTTTCCTTTGGTTCGCAATTCGGTTGATTTGGTGAAGATTTGAACAGGTGAGACAGAGGAACGAACGAGAGTGAGAGTGAGAGAGAGAGAGAGGGATGCACGAGAAAGAAAAGAGAAAGAAAAAGAAGCAAAGGAAAAAGGAAAAGAAAAAAAAAGAAAGAAAAATAGGTGTCCAAATATTTAAAATGACAGTCCAGAAAATGTGTCTACACACACTCTGGGGTGAAAATGTAAATACTTAAATATTTAAATTCCTTGAAATTATTTAAATTTACACGTCAGAAACATTTAATAAACAATAATTAATTATTTAAACTAGATTAGGCACACTAAGAAATCTTAATTACCTTAATTAACCCTGTTTAATTTCTCGAGGTGTTACAACTCCACCCCCTTAAGGAATTCTGTCCTTGAAATTAGGACTTACCTCAAAGTGAAAACATATGCGGGTATCACTCCTGCATCGTCGTTTCAAGCTCCCATGTTGCTTCCTCCACTCCATGGTGCTGCCATAAAACTTTCACTAAGGGAATCTCACGATGACGCAAACTCTTCAGCTTTGAATCAAGAATTTGAACCGGTGCCTCCTCGTATGTCACGTCATACTGTATTGGGATGTCATACCATTACACCACGGCTTTGGGATCAGGTTGACATTTATGAAGCATGGAGATATGGAACACGTTGTGCATGTGAGATAAATCAGGCGGTAAAGCCAGGCGATACACCAGGACAACAACTCATTGCACGATCGGGAATGGTCCAACGTACCTTGGCGTAAGTTTTCCTTTTACTCCAAAACGAACAACTCCTTTGCGTGGGGAAACCTTCAACAAAATGAAGTCGCCTTCTTGGAATTCCAAAGGTCTACGCCTCCTGTTAGCATAGCTCTTTTGATGACTTTGAGCTGTTAACAATAGTTCCCGAATCACAGCTCTCTTCTCTTTATTCTCTTGTATCGCTTCCAGTCCAGTAGTAAGCCGATCCTGTCACGCCCCGGATCAGGGGTCGGTGATGTGGAGCTCGATTAGAGGTTGAGCACACGAAAATAAAGGAAACACCCGACGAGCCCCACAATTAAAATGAATTACAAGATCTTTCCACAGGATCTCATTACCGTACATACATGACATGTAAATAAATTATTACAGTTACAGACATCATCCACAATCTAGTAGTCCAAGTACAAGAGTTTACAGAATTTACAATTTCTTACATTTGTTCTCACAGGAGGATGACACAATCCTCAGGTGGTAGCAATTCAGCTACTCCGCACTGCTCCTAGAGTCTCCTGGGAGGGGTTAACATTTTTTTAAACAATAAATCGTAAGAGAAAGGCCCAGTAGGATATATTTTGAAATAACTTGGTAAATAAATAAACAAGTAAATAAATGAGTAAATAAATGAATAAATACATATATTCAGTTCCAACACAACACCCGAAACCTTACATCCTTTTTCTGAAAGAAATATAAACTAGAACGTACCGTATTACAGGCATTAGCAAGTAATTTATACAAATTACTTACACAACCAAGTGCATAAGCCTTCCCGGGCCGGGTTTCGAGTTCTGCCCCCGAGGATGCACTCTCCACATCCTATCTAGGCCATCAGCAGGCTTACCGGTTCGCAAGATCTCTTTCATTAAGAAATCATTCATTAAACATTATGAAATCGTTATTATAATCCCACGAACTACAACAAGCCGTGGGTCCCCATGAACTACAACAATCCATGGGTTCCGTGAACTACAACAAGCCACGATTTTTAAGATATTTTTCTTTAACAAACAAGCCCCTTTTCTTTAAAACATTTGCAAGGTCAAAATCCTTTTGAAAAATCAGGCTCACAAAGAAAAGGGATAAGAATCCTACCTCGAAATTCCCAAACCTGTGGCTAGCGGCGCACTATTCCAGCTTCCGCTTCCTCAAGCTACTCAATCCGAGTCCTCAGCTATCACTGTTACAAGACAATACTTTAGGATTCCAAACTCATACCTAAAGTAATTCAGACTCAATCACATCCTTTAATTTCCTATTAGTGTGCCATAATCAATTTCATGTTTCAAATCATAATTCCAAGGGTTTTAATTTCAAAACATGGATTAAAGATGCTAATCCATTGACTCTAGGTCCCTAAATGAAGCTAATTTGGGTTCTCCTAAAAAACAGAGGTCAAAACAGCAATTTCAGGCCAAAAAGGGTCAAACCCAGTGTACACCGGTCGACTGGTGACAGAGCAGTGCAACACCACCGGTCGACCGGTGGTGTGCAATTCGGTCGACCGGTAGCCTAGTGCAGTCTAGTCGACCGGACTGGTCGACCAGTCCGGTCGACTCACAGGTCGACCTGTGAAGAACAATAGGCGAAGAAAACCCGCAGAATCAGCCCAAAAACCTGCGATTTCAGTTCCAAATCGAAATATTTCAAAGGCATACCACTAGATTCGGGTTCTAGGTCCTAAAACAAGTCCAAAGACCCAAGATCTCCAATTTCTACCATGGCTTTACTCAAAAACCACCAAAAATCTATTTCGAACCAAAAATAAGTTTTAAATCTGAAAACTTAAGATTTCAAGAGAGGTTTTTCAGAAATCTGACTTTGAATCATTCTCTTGACGTTGAAAACTTCTTGAAACTTTCCTTTGGTTCGAAATCCGGTTGATTTTGAAGTGAAATGGAAGAGAGAGAGAGTGAGGGAACGAGAGAATGAGAACGAGAGTGAAGAGAGAGAGAGAGAGTGCACGAAAAGGAAAGAGAAAAGGAAAGAAAGGAAGAAAAGAAAAAGAAAAGAAAATGGACAAGTGTCAACATTTTAAAAGAACAGTCCATAAATGTGCTCATACACACTTCTGGGTTAAAATAAAATACTGGGAATATTTAAATACCTTGGAACTATTTAAATTACACATAAGAAATATTTATTAATCAAAATGTAGGATCAAGTTGTGATTTTTATAGTGAAAAATCATTTAAACAACAACAAACTTGTAGGCGGAAATTTCAAAAAATTTTCACATATCCTTTTAATTATGAATTAAAACACAAAGCACAACGAGAGGTACATGCATGATATATGTTTATGGACAAAGGAATAAAATGACAATCATACCTTTAAGACGATTGGATCAAATCTGGCCGCAAGGATCTTGTCTCACTATCTCACGTTCTGAGATAGAGAATTACCGTGAAACAAGACCATTGATTTATGAACATGAACACACCAACAACCACTCGTTGATTCAAGGCTATGCCTCTTAGTATTTGGGAGAAGAGAGTGGGCTCTTTTTTAAAAACCTAAGGAAACAATTTTCCTTCTATTTTTAATCACAAAATCCGGCCACCTTAGGGAGAGAATAGGAGTGAGATATTTTTTCTTTTCTTAGCCACCACTAGGGTTTACAATAATATCTCTTTATTGGAAGAAATTCGAAAACTTAACCCTAGATGGGATTTTCAAATTTTTCCCTTCATTTTTGGATCAAAATCCGAATTCCACTTGCCAAGGGATTTCTGATTTTTCCAAAAATAAAATCAACTCTCTCCCTCCGTTTGTTGCCAAATAAAATCATGTTCAAATTTTATTTTGAATTTTAAATTAATCACCATTAATTTCAAAATTCAAATTCATTCCTTTTATTTTTCAATTATCAAATAAATGAAAAATAACATAATGAATTTATTTAAACATAATTATGTAACAAAACATCAGTTTCAATTTTCCCACTTATTAGAGCTAGCCTTGAGACCGAATCTACTATTTAGCTGAAAATTAATTACAAGAAAGCTACGGGATGCCGACTAATCTCTCGATTCATATGCGCTATTTTTCTGATGGTGTTAATACAATTTATCACACGGTCCACAGAATAAATGCACTATTATCCTTCGTAAATATCAGTGACTAGAATGGTATAGAAAATTACTGTTTTACCATTCCAGCATTATTTCCTCAACTCCTTTATATGATTGTGAATAAGAAAGACATATGTTCGTAAGATGTCTCTCACATGTCACTATGTCTTAATCAATGAATACCATCATTGAATACCAGGCCTGGTTTATTTATTCACACACCCATCAATAAAGCATGAGGTGATATTATCACTTACGAATTCCATATCTGTGAATCACATAACTCCAAATCAATTATGTCATGATCCCAATAGCTGAGATGTTGTTCAAAAACTATGAACTAATCTCATTGGTGAACCAAAGACCATGAGAAATTAAGTCGAGTTATGTATTCACTTCAGGATTGAGATAATTACGCAAATATACTTAAGTTGTAATAATTAGGTTTAGAGCTATGTAAACGGTTTTTGCTCTAACCTAATTAGTTACATGGTCTATTCAACATGTTGTGAACATGTCTAGATCAACCACAGAGTCCAACTCCCATGCCCCGAGACCAGTATCACATGGTTCGATCTAACAGTCATAATCGGATTCGATTGCCCAATCGATCCTAAGACTGCGAATATCAATTTTAAACTATATCAGAAGAGCTTGTCCGGCAGGGATTCCCTGACTCTTCTTTCGTTGATAACAGTCTATGGACTAAGCAATATTACTAACACTCTTGAGTATGAGTCAAAACATAACTTTATTTTATTTATAAACGTCAGCAAAATAATGATGTCCGATATTTGCCATTTCATAAATAACAAATTACACCCTACTTTATGGACACATTTCCAACACAAAATCCAATTAATTAATTTAGATTAGGCACACTAATAAATCTTAATTACCTCAATTAATCTCATTTAATTCTTTGGGGTGTTATAGATCCTCTGGTTCCAGCCAACAAACTGGTGATCTATAAGGTCGACCATAAAGAGCTTCAAACGGAGCCATGCTGATACTGGCCTGATAGCTGTTGTTGTATGCAAACTCAGTAAGGTGAAAGTATTTCTTCCAGTTTCCACCAAAATCCAGAATACAAGCACGAAGCATATCCTCCAGAATCTGAATAACTCTTTCAGATTGCCCATCAGTCTAAGAATGAAATGCTGTGCTAAAATTCAATTATGTTCCCATGGCTTCCTGGAAACTTTTCCAATACCTTGCATTAAAATGAGTGTCGCGATCAGACGTAATAGACAATGGCACCCCGTAAAGTCTCACGATGTACTCCAGATACAACTCTACCAGAATCTTTCGAGAATATGTCGCACGGAACGGTATAAAATGTGTAGATTTCGTCAACCTGTCCACCACCATCCAGATGGCATCATGCTTTTGCTCAGTCCTCAGAAGTCCCATCAGAAAATTCATAGTGATGTATTCTCATTTCCATCCCGGCACAGGTAAAGGCTACAATTCTCCAGCAGGCTTTTGATGTTCTGCTTTAATCCGGAGACAAGTCACACATTTCAAAACATACTCACGAATGTCTTTCTTTATACTGCTCCACCAGTATTGCCTCTTCAGATCCTAGTACATCTTGGTGCTTCCCAGATGAATAGCATACCGTGACTTATGGGCCTAATGCAGAATCGCCTTCTTAATCTCGTCCACCTTAAGAACAGCTAGGCGGTTGCGAAAGTAAAGTTCTCCATCTTCTCAGATTCTGCAATCCTCAAGCTGCTCTCCATTCTGGATTCGAATCCAAATTCCTTTGAGATGAGGATCTTGCCATTGATTATGCTTAACTTGTTGCACAAGAGCCGGTGTGGAAATTAGATTATACACCATTGCTTGGGTATAATCCTCATAGTACTAAAGGTCATAATTACTTACAACTTCAGTCCTTTTCCAGTCTTCCAAAGCTAACGACGCCATAGTTCTCGTAGTCTTCCTGCTAAGTGCGTCGGCAACCATATTAGCTTTTTCAGGATGATATTGCAACGTGAAGTCATAATCTTCTATGTATTCCATCCATCTCCTTTGTCTGAGATTCAAATCTTTCTGAGTGAACAAGTACTTCAGACTCTTATGATTAAAGAAGACCTAGAACTTTGCTCTATAGAGATAACATCTCCATATCTTTAGAGTAAATATCACCGCTGCTAATTCCAAGTAATGAGTGGGGTAATTCCCTTCATGCGATTTCAGTTGGCGAGATACATAGGCTACAACGTGTCCACCTTGCATCAAAACACATGCAAATCCACTCCCTGAGGCGTCAGAATATACCTCATAAGGCTCTTCGCTATTGGGTATGGTTAGCATTAGGGCACTTGTCAGTCTAGTCTTCAATTCTTCAGAAGCATGTTCACACTCAGCGTCCTATTCGAATCTGACTTCTTTCTTGGTTAGCCGAGTCATCGGTGCAGCAATGCTCGAGAAGTCCTTTACAAAACGTCGATAATATTCGGCAAGTCTGAGGAAACTTCGAATATCTGTTACGTTCTTTAGCCTTTCCCACTGTAACACAGTCTCAATCTTTGAAGGATCTACAGAAATTCCTTGTCCTGAAATTACATGTCCAAGGAACTTCACTTCTGTCAGCCAGAAGTCCCACTTCTCTTTCTTTGCATACAACTAGTGCTCGCGAAGAGTCTGAAGAACAATACTCAAATGTTGATCATGTTCTTCCCAAGTCTTCAAATAGACCAGAATGTCATCGATGAAGACAATCACAAATTGATCCAAGTAGGGCCGAAAGACCCTGTTCATTATGCCATGAATGCATTTGGGGCATTCGTCAACCCGAAAGGCATCACCAGAAACTTGAAATGCCCATACCGAGTTCTAAAATAAGTTTTCAGAATGTCTTCCTCCTTAATCTTTAGTTGATGATATCCTGACCTCAAGTCAATCTTAGAGTAATACTGTGATCCACCCAACTGATTGAATAACTCATCGATCCTCAGTAGTGGGTATTTATTCTTTACAGTTACCCTATTTAATTGACGATAGTCAATGCACAACTGAAGGGATCCATCGCGCTTCTTCACAAACAAAACAGGTGCACCTCATGGGGAAGTACTATTCCTGATATACCCTTTTTCTGCTAACTCACTGAGCTGCTTCTTTAATTCTTTCATTTTTACAGGTGTCATTCGGTAAGGAGGAATAGAGATAGGAGCCGTTCCCGAAATCAAATAAATGCCAAAGTCAATCTCCTGATCTGGCGGTAACCCAGGTAGCTTATCCAGAAAAACATCCGCGAACTCATCCACCACAGGAATTCTCGCATTGTCTCTAATTACCTCGGGTTCACCTTTTAAAGTAAGAAGGAATGAAAAGCAGGCTAGGTTTCTCCGTCCCCCAATGCTGTATCTCAGCAGTCGTTCTTCTAGGACTTGGTTCATATCCGCTTGATAAATGATTACCGCTCCAAAATTAGTCATTAAAGTTACTCTCCTACGGTAGCAATCAATAATTGCACCGTATCTTGCTAACCAATTCATTCCGAGCACGACGTCAAACAGACTAATCGGAAGGATTATCAGGTCAGCTTTCAATCGCTTACCTCCAATCATGATTTCACACGATCTACACATACTAGCTACCTCCACACATCCCAGTGGGGAGTTCAACATCAACGAGGTTTCCAAGTTCTCAGATTTCAGTTTCAAGGTTTGTACAAAAGAGCTTGATATGAAAGAATGGGTAGCACCAGTATCAAACAATACATGTGCTAGAGAATGAGAGATCAGAATCATACCATCAACCACCATGTTGCTGGCTGTCCTACAGAACTCTCTCCTGTCAGGGTATATGCTCATCCCTGCGCTTTCCCCTTCCCTTTATCACCAATATTAGGCCTCTGTGTCCCTGGCCTATATTATTGTGGCGGAGGAATCTATACTGGTCCCGACGTTTAAGGCCGAAACTGTGGATATTGAGGCGGATGGTAGGTTGGCACATGAGGGTATGACATTGGCAGTTGTGGCTGATAAGGCGGCACAAACTGCGGTGGCCTCTCTTGACCGTAATATCACTCAGAAATTGCTGTTAAGTCTACGGCCGATTCCCATTAGGATAATTCCTCCTAATGTGACCATTCTACCCACAATGATAACACTTGGGTCTATAAGGAGCACTCCTGTCACTTCCAGACGAACTACTATCACTACTAAGCATTTCCCCACTATTCTGTCCCTGATTACGGTTTCTTCTACCATTCCGCTATGGTCCGCCTGAAGCAGAAGGTCCACCAAAAGCAGAAACTTGACTAGCTGCTTCCTTGCTTTGCTGATAAGCCCTGTTATCCTGCTCCACGCTTGTAGCAGCAGCCACTAAGTCTCAAAAATTTTGGATCCTTAGAGCCACCAAAGGCCTCCTGACAGAATTCTTAAGACCTTTCTCAAATATAAGACACCTTAGGTGTTCGGACTCCACCAGAGCTGGTGCAAACCAGGATAGATCATTGAATTTAGCCTCATATTCCCTCACAGACATGTCGCCCTGTAGCAAAGGCATAAACTCTATAGCCTTTTCATCCCGATAGCTCTGTGGGAAGTATTGTTCTTTAAAAATGGCTTCAAACTGTTCCCAAGTCAATCCTGCAACATCAAGCATTCTCCTCACCTGTTTTCACCAAGTACTTACTTGGCCTTCCATCTTATACACCGCGAATTCTACCCAATATTCTTCCAGCACTCCCATAGTGTTTAAGTGTTTAACTATTGAGTTAAACCAGTACTCCGCTTCCTGGGGTCCTCCGTCACTATTGAATGTGGGGATAGGTCCACGTCTAAATTCACGGAAGTAACTTTGCTTCCTATCCTCGGCCGGTCGCTCATTCTGAGCTCGAGTGGCTATCCCTTGAAAAGCGGCATACATGGCATCCATGAACTCCTGATTCTATGGTGCCGGTTGATTAACAGATCTACAACACGGCAACATCTCCTTTAACTGAAAAGAAACTAGACTATTTAATGGATTCCTGATGTCACACATGTATGTACAATCCTGTGGTTTCTAAACCTAAGGCTTTGATACTACTCTGTCATGCCCCGGAGCCGGGGTTGGTGACGTGGAGGCTCATTTAGGAGTTAAACGTGATTAAGAATTTTAAAATATAATAATAAGGATCAAAAGTAAAGTATTTTAAGAAATTTCTAAACGGGGCCCAATATTTAGCTGAAAATTAATTACAAGAAAGCTACGGGGCCGTCCGCACTTTCTAAATCGTTCAGGGCTTCACCCACAGGATATGCAATATTGTACATACATGAACATGTAAATAATATTACAGACATCAACCACGGTCTAGAATCCAAAGATTAGAGTCCAAAATCCAAAGTTACAGACTTTACAATTCTTACATTTGTACACCAGGAGGATGAACACAATCATCTCTTAACCGGATGGTAGCAACTAACTCAGCTATTCCGTACTGCTCCTAGAGTCGCCTACGAGGGGCTAATATTTATAAAATAGATAAAACGTGAGTGAAAGGCCCAGTAGGATGTAATTTTGTAAAACATGGTAAATAAATGAATGAGTAAATAAATAAATGAATAAGAAATTAAATAAATATAGACATTTAGCTTCAACACAACAGCCGGAACCTTACATCCTTTTTCTGAAAGGAAATATTACTGAGAATCAGCAAGTAATTTATACTATGATAAATTACTTACACAACCACAAGCACAAGCCTTATCACCCCTGGGCCGGGTTTCGGGTTCTGCCCCCATGGATGCATTCTCTACATCATATCTAGGCTATTGGCTAGTTTACCGATTCATAAGATCTCTTGTCTTAAGAAATCATTCATTAAACTTTCTGAAATAGTTCATTATGATCCCAATAGCTAAATCAAGCTATGGTGTTAAAATGCTTTTCTTTCGCAAATATGCCATTTCTTTAAAACATTTGAAATGCTAAAACTCTTTTAAAATCAGGCTGCCAAAGAAAGGGATAAGGAATCCTACCTCGTAAGCACTAAACCCGTGACTAGCGTTGCACTATTCTGGCTTTCGCTTCCTCAAAGCCCCTCAATCCGAGTCCTCAGCTAGCAGTGATACAACACAACACATTAGGATCCAATTCTCATTCCTAAAGCAATTCAATCTCAATTATACTCTTCGATTTCCTATTAGTGTGCCATAATTTATTTACTGGTTTCGTAAACCATTTCATGTTTCAAATCATCATTTCAAGGGTTTTAATCTCAAAACATGGATGTAAGATGCTAATCCATATACTTTAAATCCCCAAATGAAGCTAATTTGGGTTCTCTTCAAAAATTAGGGTCAAAACAGGTTTTCAGGCAAAACAGGCTCAAACCCCGTGTACATCGATTGACCGGTGACAGAGCAGTACAACACCACCAGTCAACCGGTGGTGTGCAATTCGGTCAACCGCACAGGTCGACATGATGGAGTGCAATCCGGTCGACCGGTGGGAGCCTGACAGCTCGACTGACATACCCGATCAGAAGAAAATTTGGACAAAACTTACAAATTTGAGTTCAAATTTGAAATATTTCAAGGGAAAACAACCAAATCCAGGTTCTAGTTACTAAATCAAGTCCATAGAACCCTAGATCCCTAATTTCTACCATGGTTTTACACAAAATCGTTCAAAATCCATTTCGAACTAAAAATAAGTTTTCTAATAAACAAATCCGAGATGCAAGAGAGGTTTTTCATAAATCTTACCTCAAATCCTTCTCTTGACGTTGAAAACTTCTTCAAATTTTTCTTTGGTTCGAAATGCGGTTGATTTGGTGAAGATTTGAACGGGAGAGAGAGAGGAACGAACGAGAGAGTGTGAGTGAGAGAGAGAGAGAGAGGGCTGCACGGGAGAGAAAAGAAAAAGGAATAGAAGAAAAGGAAAAATAAAAAGAAAAAAAAGAAAGAAAAACAGGTGTTCAAATATTTAAAATGACAGTCTAGAAAATGTGTCTACACACACTCTGGGGTGAACATGTAAATACTTAAATATTTAAATTCCTTGGAATTATTTAAATTTACACGTTAGAAATATTTAATTAACAATAATTAATTATTTAAACCAGATTAGGCACACTAAGAAATCTTAATTACCTAAATTAATCCTGTTTAATTTCTCGAGGTGTTACCCCTTAAGGAATTTCATCCTCAAAATTAGGACTTACCTCAAAGTGAAAACATATGCGAGTATCGCTCTTACATCATCGTTTCAAGCTCCCATGTTGCTTCTTCTACTCCATGGTGTTGTCATAAAACTTTCACTAAGGGAATCTCATGATGACGCAAACTCTTCATCTTCTGATCAAGAATCTGAATCGGTGCCTCCTCGTATGTCGCGTCATACTGTATTGGGACGTCATACCATTGCACCACGGCTTCCGGATCAGGTTGACATTTACGAAGCATGGAGACATGGAACACGTCGTGCACATGAGATAACTCAGCGGTAAAGCCATACGATACGCCACGTCACCAACTCATTTAAAAAGAAAAAGAAAAAGGAAAGAAAAACATTTGCCAAAATATTTAAAAAGACAGTCCAGAAAATGTGTCAACACACACTTCTGGGGTGAAAATATTATTACTGAAAATATTTAAATTCTTTGAAAATATTTAAATTTACACGTCAGAAGCATTTAATAAACAATAATTAATTAATTAAACTAGATTAGACACACTAATAAATCTTAATTACCTTAATTAATCTTGTTTAATTTTTCGAGGTGTTACATTTTGTCATTTTGATACATGTATTATTGTTTTAGACTAGGATTCATATACGAGATGTAAATAAAATAAATTGTGGGTGTAGTCATAATAAATATATTTACATATATATTACATTTTTCCATTAGAAGAAAAAGAAGCTATAAAAATGTAATTTACGTTTTTATCCACAAATGCAGCTTTTTTCTTTTTCTTTTTCTTTTTCTTTTTCTTTTTCTTTTTCTGTGCGTGGGGCCTATTTCTTCTTATGTGGAACACCAAAATAATTTTTTGTCTTCAACTAGGCCCACTTTTTTCTAACCGGTTACCCAACACCTGCTAATATTATAGGCTTCGTTCATTTTACCGATTCGAGTTTAGAATTCAAATTTTGCTATAATAAAATACTCTCAGAAACAGTCACATCTAATTTCTTTATTATAGTAAAAAGCTCTCACATAAAGTCAAATCTCAACTTGAATTAAAAACTCGAATTAGTGAACTAAACGGGCTGATAAACGGTTATATCGGGGCATTCTCGTAACTTTGCTGCTTTTGTCGATAGCTCTATTGATAGGGCGAACAATGGTAGATGTACCGAAGAATTTCTGAAAAATGACCACCCTATCATCATTAAGCCGAACACCTAAATCTAACAAAAAACAAAAAACTAGATGAGGGTTGAGTGGATAAACCACCAACCTTATTACAAACATAAAAGTTACAAAAAGAAAAAAACCTCCAACCACTGCCAGTAGAAACCTCTGATGAAGGGTGTCCAGCTAAAGGACCATCGAGGTAGACAGCCAATGAAGAGATCACAACCACAAAGCAGAAAACTCTCCTGAGAAATGAGATCGTCAATTCGGCTTCCAAGCTCTTAACCGATTCAGATCTGTCCAAACAGAGCCACCACATCGTATAACACCACCACCAATGAAAAGCCCACGCTGAGACGAGTCGGAGGACCAAAATTCACGGCCGGGAATCTAGCAACGCGCTTGGAGGCGATGCCGGAGTCCGGCCAACCTCTACTCTCAAAGTACCTTCTCACTCTCTCTCTTAACTAATCAATAATATTAAGGGTGTCAATTCGTATTCGTGGGTCATGTTCGTGTCAACCCGTTTTTTAATCGTGTAAAAAAATATCAACCCAAACACTACCTGTTTATTAAACGTGTAAAAATATCAACCCAAACGCAATCCATTTATTAAACGTGTTAATTGTATCAGCCCGTATAACTCGTTTAAATTAACATATTAAATAAATAAATAAATAATAATAACTTATTTAATACGGTCAAGACATGCTTAACATATTTATTAGTTAATTTATCTTTTTTTTTAAAAAATAAATAAATTTTACCTATAAATATTAAAATTAACATTATTTGTATTCAATATGTCATGTAAATTTTTATATTATATCACAAACTATTAAATTACAAATAATATATATAATTAATCATATCAATTTATATATCACTTTGTGTTAAGAAATTAAATTAACCATAATCCAATTAATTTATTATTTATATTAATTATGTCAATTCAATTATAACTCCAACCCAATAGTAAACAAAAATCCAGCCCTAATCAATATTGTGTACGACTCGCGATAAAAAAAGACTTTCTAAATGCAAAATGACAAGAATCCCACGTGGCTGCATCCAGTTGGGTAATACAGGAATCGAGGTGAGAAATGGAGGTGTGAGATGAGTTCTGGTAGTAATGGAACCCAAAATCCATCATAAAACTAGAAGCAGCCGACTTGGAGTCATAAGCTCTCACTTCTCCACCGTCTTCCCTTCCGAACCTCCGATCCTCACTCCCATGGCTTCCTCCGAGAAAGAGGCTGCTCTTTCTGCCGTTCCCTCCGATTCTCCCACCATGTAAGACACCAATTCCCCTCCCCCCTTTCAATTATCATTGTTTGTTTATTTTATATATAGTTTTTATAATCCATTCAAATTTGCAGATTTGATAAAATCATCAACAAGGAAATACCTGCGAAAGTGGTTTTTGAGGATGATAAGGTGCTGCCTAGTTGCTTCTTAAGTTTAATCTACCATCCTCTTTCTTTCTTTTTTTTTTTTTTTTTTTTTTTTTTTTTTTTTTTTTGTCTCAGTCTGTTTATTTATGTTAGGTTTCTTATTTGAGTAAATTTCCATGGGATATCTCCTTCGTTTGGCTTATGATTGAACGGATTTTTTTTTCGGCGGCATTGTACCTTCTGAGTAATGCATTTTGACTTCTAGATCAAACATGTTGAAAGCGAAAGTTGAAATGGATAAGGTCAAATTTTGTTTGGACTTCGGAGGTAGATGTTTTGCACTAAATTTACCCAAGTAGCTGACATTATGGTTCTCTGTAGTTAGGTGATTCAATGGGTATAATTCAGCATAAAAGTTCGTATAACCCAGAAAAGATGGTAAAGTTATAGTTAGATTGGATGAAGAATCCTATTTCGTATGTATACTTCAATTTATTTGAAAGGAATAGCTCTGGATTTTAAACTGGCTAACAGATCGTATAATGTAGGCTAGTGAGCTTGACAATTTTCACATTCCTTCCTATGCAATTTGTGTTCAAGAGTTAGACCTCTGGACATTTCGTTAGTGTATAGTAAGTATCTTTGTGCGTGAAATCAGTTTTGTCGGTAGTATACAAGGATGTGGTTATCCTAAAATCTTTATAATCGGTTTAATTATGCTGGAGAACTGCTTTTTCGACGCAGCCAGACGCATAATAAACCGAGAGAAGCGCATTTTAGTAAAAATAGGTGCTTTTAGCTTTCTCAGAAACTAGAACGCCCACATGTCAAGGTCAAGCCAACTAGTGATCTGGTGAAAATGATGCTTGTAAATTATTGAGTGAATTTCTCTCTAATGCTATAAGGTCTATCATACTTTCAAATGTGTTTAGGAAGTATATATCTTTACAAAATGTGTTTCATGGAATTCTGATGGCTTTGGAGTGGTCTGGTATGGCTAATTAATGGAATTAATAATTAATTGTCTTTGACCAATGTTATAACTTGCAAGATGTGTTTCTTTGTTTCTTGTCTTTTGTCTATGATTTGTGTACTAATACTCTAATATTAATTGATCCTTACATACTAGCTCCTAGTAGTTCTTTTTATTTCTTGTCATGATATGACTATTTTATTCAACAGAGATAGATAACTAGTGTAATTTTATTTATTTATTTATTTATTTGAAACAGATCCTTGCTTTTAGAGACATTTCTCCTCAAGCTCCCACACACATTTTGATCATTCCAAAAGTTAAGGATGGCTTAACTGGACTTTCCAAGGTACTTCATAGATGTTTGCTTGTCGTAAAAATTCATGGGAATAATTTGTTGGTTTTCTTTGCTGGGTTAATTTGTAAACTAGTTAAAAGGAATTGACAAAATGATGGTTTTTTGTGGCTTGCGCTGTGGGATGTGAAGCTTATGGCTTCTACTTTGATATTTAGTTAGGTATGTCAAGTATTACTTGCAAAAAAGAGCAAACCTCCTGAAATCTTGAAGGGATTTATGGTTTCTTTCAGACCAAAATATCAAAAGTATTTGGAGATTTTCGGGCAGCATATTTGTCTAATGGCTAAGGCAGTGATGTCACAATTTGTAAAAAGGAAAGTACGTAAAATTTGCATGTAGAATTTTGATGCAAAAAGTTGGGGTTTGAAGCCAAAACCGACTAGGAAGCAGAATTTACTTTACAATTCATTCATATTTTAGATCTTGAACAAGACAGATTTCTACCATTTCATGATTCTGATAAGAGCTGAACCGAACTTGGAGACAAAATCTAGATAGACAAATGGAAAGAATCGAGAGAAGAAAAGAAAGAATCAATTGAAGAATTTTATTAGCAACAGGACATGTACACCAGCCCGTAGATCTTCGAGGGTCTGCTACCTTCCCTTTCTTGGAATGTTTCCAAGATTTGTACAATTCCCTGATTATTCCCGATAATCCCTTTCTATTCCTCACCCCTCCCCTTTTATACATTCCTCACACATTCCCCTCTCACCAGCTTTCTAAGTAAGTAAACTACTAATACTATAAGTTCCCACTGTAAGCTGAAAACAACTTCATCCCGACCAGACCCCGCCCCTTCCTAAGCCTTTATTCCTCCTAATGTACACTTGCCGAGTAAGGGCTTATCAATTACACCCCCCCTTAAAAAAGTCACCTTGTCCTCAAGGTGGAAGGCAGGAAACTGGCGCTGCATATCCTCAAACAGCTCCCAGGAAGACTCAAAGTCTGGAAGATGGCACCATTTGATCAAAACCTCCAAAGAACCAGTGACAGGGGAGAAATGTGTATCCAGAACCTGGTCCGGTTCAACTTGCAACGTCAAATCCTCCAACAAATTGGAAGGTAAAGATTGAGGAATATCCACCGAGCCAAGAGCCTTCTTCAATCGCGAAACATGGAGGACCGGGTGAATCCGAGCATGAGAGGGAAGTTGCAGCCTGTACGCCATGGGACCAACTCGAGCAAGGACCTGAAACGGACCATAATAGCGAGGCGCAAGCTTTTCATTTACTACCCGAGCTAGCGCACGATGACGGTACGGCTGAAGTTTCAAATAAACCATGTCTCCAACCTCAAAAGTCACGGAACGGCGCTTCTTGTTGGCGTGGTCCCTCATGGACTGTTGAGCGCGGCCCAAATGGTCCTTCAATTCAGCCAAAAGCACGTCGCGATCACATAATTGCTGCTCCAACTCTGATGTAGCTGTAGATCCAACCTCATAAGGCACCAACCGCGGAGGATCTCGACCATAGAGAGCCTTGAAAGGCATCATGGCGGCCGAAACATGAAAGCTCGTATTGTACCAATATTCTGCCCACGGAAGGTGTGTAAACCACTGCCGAGGGTGGCAGGAAACAAAACAACGCAAGTAAGCCTCCAAACAGCGGGTTTGCCTATCCGTTTGCGGATGATACGCTGTACTCCTACACAAAGTGGTACCCTGCAACCGGAAAAGTTCCTTCCAGAAATGGCTCATAAAAACCTTGTCACGATCGGAAATTATACTCTGCAGAAAACCATGAAGATGCACTATGTCGTGGACAAAAGAAGCAGCCACTATATTGGCCGAAAACGGATGTTTAAGGCCAATGAAGTGACCATACTTGCTAAGACGGTCAACGACAACCAAAATTGAATTGCAGCCGGCGGATTTGGGAAGACCTTCAATGAAATCCATGGAAATGTCATCCCACACATGATTTGGAATGGGCAGATGTTAGGAACCTGATAGTTAGTAGTTGTTTTTTAGTAGTGTTTTAGTAGTATAAATAAGAGTCTAGTGGCTAATGAGGGGGAGGATGAGATTTGTAGAGTGTCTAGTGCTATGCACTATTTTGGAGGTCGGGGGTCCTCGAAACCGCCCATCTATCCTGTAATTTTTCATTTTTAGTGTTGTTAATGAAGTTCAGATTTTTGGGTTCCTAACAGGCTGCAGCAAACCCGCTGGAGACAAGGTGGACGACTTGTGTTGCTGGCATACGGCACAGGCAGCCACAAAAGACTCAACATTCCGTCGCATCCCCTTCCAAAAGAACTCCCTGGCCAACCGCTTGTAAGTCTTGAGAACCCCCGAATGGCCGCCAATCTTACTACTATGAAATTCCCATAACAAGGTTGGAATAAGATGAGATTGTGGAGGAACGACCAACCTATCCTTGTATAATAAATGCCCCCGATGAAGGGAATACCCCGTCAAAGAAGATTTCCAGCCATTAACTCCGTCACTATTTTGCTGAGCCCGGAGTTCGATCTAACCTGCCGCTGTAACTCCTCAATATCAAGCACCATCGGAGTAGTCATGACCATTAAAATCAGGCCCATCTGCTGCCTCGAAAGGGCATTTGCCACCTTATTTTCCGTTCCCGGCTTATATTGAATCTCAAAATCATAGCCAAGCAATTTACATAACCACCTTTGATGCTCCACACTCACCAAACGCTGTTCCAAGAGAAACTTCAAACTTTTCTGATCAGTGCGCACCACAAAACGTCTTCCCAACAAATAAGGCCGCCACTTCTGAATGGCTAACACAATTGCCATCAATTCACGCTCATAGACCGACTTGGCACGAGCGCGGGCCGAAAGAACTTGGCTAAAATAAGCAATGGGACGCTGCTGTTGCATCAAGACCGCTCCTATGCCAAACCCCGAAGCGTCAGACTCCAACACAAAGGGTTGAGAGAAATCCGGCAAAGCCAGCACAGGAATCTTAGTCATAGCCTTTTTTAAGCGTTGAAAAGCATCCTCGGCCTTAGAATTCCAATGAAAAGCGTCTTTCTGAAGTTGTTGCGTCAAGGGCCACGAAATGCGTCCATACCCTTCCACAAAGCGGCGGTAATATCCTGTAAGGCCCAAGAATCCCCGTAACTCCTTGATGGATCGCGGAGTTGGCCAATCCAACATGGCTTGTATCTTGCTGGCATCCGTTGAAACTCCCTCCTTAGAGACAATATGCCCCAAGTATTCTAGCCGTTCCTGTGCGAAGAGACATTTCTTTTGGTTAACATACAATTGGTTGTTTTGCAAGACCAAGAGGACCCTGTCCAAATGCCCTAAATGGTCCTCCCAAGAACGGCTGTAAATCAAGATATCATCAAAAGAAGACCAACACAAAGTGACGTAAGAATGGCTTTAACACCTCATTCATCAAGGATTGAAATGTGGCCGGCGCATTTGTCAATCCGAAAGGCATAACGAGGAACTCATAGTGTCCCTCGGGGGTGCGAAAAGCAGTCTTTGGTACGTCCGCGTCACACATGCGAATTTGGTGATAACTCGATTTCAAGTCCAACTTGGTGAAAATGGTGGCGCCACACAACTCGTCTAGCAACTCCTTGATCACCGGAATTGGAAATTTATCCGGGACCGTGGCTTTGTTTAGCGCCCGATAATCCACACAAAACCTCCAACTGCCATCCTTCTTCTTAACCAACAAGACCGGGTTGGAGAAAGGACTCGTACTTGGTTGTATGATTCCAACTGCCAACATCTCTTTTACTAGCTTTTCGATTTCATTTTTTTGAAAATGTGGGTACCGGTAGGGTCGAACACTAATCGGCCCAGTGCCTTCCTCAAGGATTATGCGATGATCCCTCACCCTGTGTGGGGGTAACCCGGCTGGCATGTCCAGAACAGCCACATGTTTGTGCAATAAGCCAATAACAACCGGAGCTGCTCATTGCCTTCCTCTACGTTGCCAAGGTTTTGCTCCACCCCCAATTGGCTCATCTCCAAGTAAATTCCCTGGCCTTCATGACGAATGGTGCGCATCATGGCTTTAAGGGAAATTAACGATCTCATAAGACTAGCATCCCCTTTCAACATTACACTTTCCCCATGCACCTTGAATCTCATGACTTGAGTCTTCCAATTGACATGCATACTCCCCAAAGTCTCAAGCCATTGCATTCCTAAAATCACATATATTCCTCCCAACTCCAGCAGCAAAAAGTTCTCGATTATAGTTAGGTTTTGCATGGTCAACGCCACTTCTTTACATAATCCCTGTCCTTGTACCGACTCTCCCGTGCCCGTTTGGACACCAAAACCGGTTGTAGGAGTTATGGGCAATGATAAATCGGAAACCAATGTAAGGGAAATAAAATTGTGCGTAGTGCTGGAATCTATTAAAACAATTACCTCGCGGTGGCCAATCTCCCCCTTTATCTTCATGGTCTTTGGTGTGGTCAGCCCTATTACGGAATTCAACGACAACTCAATCACCTCAGTCTGTAGCAACTCTTCCGGCTCCCCCTTTGCCTCTTCCAACTCAATTTCCTGGTTTTCCCCAGTCATCCTCATCGCTAACTAACATAATTCGCAACTCCCTTTTTTTACAGCGATGCCCGACCGAAAACTTTTCGTGACAACGAAAGCAAAGCCCCCTATTCCTCTTCTCTTGCCACTCCGAATCGGACAATTTTCGAAACGGAAAATCCTTTCTCGGCCTCTCAACATTAGGGTTGCCTTGGGGCTGATTCGGGTTGCCTTGGGGCTGGTTCGATGTGGCTCCCACAGATGGATTGGCTGTGAACCCCGCCGCTGGAGGACGCCAAACCCGAGGCCCTCTCATCTCCTTTCGCAGCAACAGATTTTTCTCACGCCATGTCCATGATTTCGGAGAGCCCCTCCGGCTTTAGTAAACACAATTCAGCCCGGATGTCAGCCCTCAATCCATTCACAAAAATGCCTTCAATTACGGAATTCAACGACAACTCAATCACCTCAGTCTGTAGCAACTCTTCCGGCTCCCCCTTTGCCTCTTCCAACTCAATTTCCTGGTTTTCCCCAGTCATCCTCATCGCTAACTAACATAATTCGCAACTCCCTTTTTTTACAGCGATGCCCGACCGAAAACTTTTCGTGACAACGAAAGCAAAGCCCCCTATTCCTCTTCTCTTGCCACTCCGAATCGGACAATTTTCGAAATGGAAAATCCCTTCTCGGCCTCTCAACATTAGGGTTGCCTTGGGGCTGATTCGGGTTGCCTTGGGGCTGGTTCGATGTGGCTCCCACAGATGGATTGGCTGTGAACCCCGCCGCTGGAGGACGCCAAACCCGAGGCCCTCTCATCTCCTTTCGCAGCAACAGATTTTTCTCTTCAATCCTCTGCACCATGTCCATGATTTTGGAGAGCCCCTCCGGCAAGTAAACGCAATTCAGCCCGGATGTCAGCCCTCAATCCATTCACAAAAATTCCTTAAAGGATTTCCTCCGGTACCTCTTGTAAAGGGGCAGCCGATACCTCGAAATTCCGTCAATACTCAGCCACCGTTCCAGTTTGCTTAAGCGCCAAAAAACGCTCACACAAGTTCCCTTCCTGTGACGAACGGAAGCGTTGTAAGAGAGCCACCTTGAAGTCGATCCAAGTGATGAAAGGTCGCCGTTGATTTTGCCATTGGAACCACGATAATGCATCTTCCAAGGCAATTCCCGCCGTAATTAGCTTCTCCTTCTCAGAAAACTTTAATGGAAAAATATTGGTTCATCCTAAACAACCAGCCATCCGGATCTATCCCACTGAATAGCGGGCAATCCAACTGTTTCCGCCGAACCGGTGAAAATTCCTCACCTCCCCATGGCTCCCCATAGTTACCCAGGAAATCCATGGAGTCCCCATCCTCGTTTTCTTCCCAACGGCGCCTACTGTCTCTGCCACCATTTCCGAATCGGCCTCCCTCGTATCGGCCATCCATCCTCAGCCTAGGTCCTCCATTTCCCATGCGGTTTCCTCCTCCCCCTTCACCATTTCGGCGTTCGCGCCAGTCCCGAGCATCCTTGGAAATTCCTCCGACTCGGTAATCGCTGCACCGCCCTTCACGGAGACTTCGTTCTCTGTCGCCGGTCTCGCCATCCCTAGGTCGGCCATTTCGGCCGTCGCGGTTGAAATCGGGATAGATTCCGTTCACGACCCGAGCCCTAACACGCGCGATTTCTCCGTCGTCCTCCGTTCGACCCGTGATTTCGCGGTTTGCACCTTAGGCCAACCCAACTTCCTCTTCCCGAACCCTCGCGGCTCCCGACCGTGAACCTTCCGCCAGTGGAATCGTCGTCGCCACCGCGGTTAACAGACGCAGCTACTCCTCCACCAGTCAGCGCAGATCTGACACATTCTGGTTCACGTCAGCCACATTATGGTTGATTTCAGCCCTTACCTCACCAATTTCTTTTTCCACCGAAGCCCTAACTTGTTGGATCTCCTTCTCCATCGCCTCGAACTTCTCCTTGGTTTTCCTGGCCACCATTATCCCCCAGAGAAAAAAATTTGCTCTGATACCAAATGATAAGAGCTGAACCGAACTTGGAGACAAAATCTAGATAGGGACAAATGGAAAGAATCGAGAGAAGAAAAGAAAGAATCAATTGAAGAATTTTATTAGCAACAGGACATGTACACCAGCCCGCAGATCTTCAAGGGTCTGCTACCTCCCCTTTCTTGGAATGTTTCCAAGATTTGTACAATTCCCTGATTATTCCCGATAACCCCTTTCTATTCCTCACCCCTCTCCTTTTATACATTCCTCACACATTCCCCTCTCACCAGCTTTCTAAGTAAGTAAACTACTAATACTACAAGTTCCCACTGTAAGCTGAAAACAACTTCATCCCGACCAGACCCCGCCCCTTCCTAAGCCTTTATTCCTCCTAATGTACACTTGCCTGAGTAAGGGCTTATCAGATTCTTGCGACCTGAGAGAGAACGACAATTTTCTCAACTAATTAAATTTAGCCATGTTCAATTTGATATGGGGGCTGTGCAGTTTGAGATGTTTTAAAGAGTATAAAGTAAAGAAGGATGGAAGTTGTAAAGTGTAAAAACTATTTGATTGAGCAAGAAGTTTTAGAAATTCTGTGGCAAATTGGCAATATGATGGACTAATTAAGGGGGAAACAATCTGGAATTATTGGTTAGGGATTTCCTTGAGTTTAGTTTCTTTGGATGTTAAATTAACCAAAATACCATTCAAAATTGAGTATTTTAATCAGAACGTAAATATTCTTTAATGAAGTATTAAAACAACAGGAACTCAAGAGGATAAAACTACAAACTCAATATTTGTTAATCAATCACCAATTCTCTGAATTGAAGTTGCAATCACTAGCGTGCTTATGGAGATCTAAACTAACAAAAACTTAAACATGACTAGTTCTAAATAATACTAACTAACAATCATAACCGTAAATTCAAAATTAAATACTAATGACAAAATATATCCTAATAGACAACCATAGGAATTTAATTTCAAAATTCTAATCTAGTTTTTCATCAACGTTTCTTTGAACTAGAGCAATGCGTGGCCTCTATTTATTACTATATCATACCTCCATTTTTTTTATTTTAATATTTGAATGAAAAAGAAAAAGCAGTGCTTTCATTTTCTCTACTGCATGAAGGACAATTGATATCTATGATTATTTTAGTGATCATTAGACCACATCCTTTTCACTGTCCTGTTGCTAGAGCACTAAGGCAACGACTATTTATGGAGGCTGGGATTACTTGGGTGTTTCCTGCTCATTGTAAATAGTGATGACCAGTTTTGGCTCAAGTAAGAAAGCGAAGGTCCTTTTCGAGGTGTGTGCTAATCTCTATTATGAGAATTCTGTGGTTGGAGAAAAATGCTCGTGTGTTCGAAGACAAAAATGGGAATTGAGGATTTGTATGAAAAAGCCAAATTTTCAGCTTCGCTTTGGGCAGCTTCAGGCAAAGAATTCAAAGGTTTTCTGTTAGATAGTGAAAGTCCTATATGGAATGATTATAAGACAAATAGTGGGTTTATAAGCCCTTGGGTTCTCTCCCCTTGCAAGTCGGTTTTGCTAGGGTTGGTTCGAGTTAAAGGTTGCTTTATATGCTGGATTAAGATATGTTGGTGAAGCCGTCAAAGCATTGATACTGATAGTCGAGTGAGGCTGTCAATGAGGAAAGGAATACTGCCGGGTCAATGTCGATAATGTGGACTGCCGTTGATTTGGGCCCAGGCGTGGTGGAATTTTACAAAATCACAATATCAAGTATGGGATCGGACGTAGTAAGGGCTACTGTTCTGTAACCGTTTCCTATAGATGGGGCTACCTTGGCAGGGCTGCTACCTGATAGAAGGCGGGATCCGCAAAGTCACCTAGCTGGGAAGATGGGCCACTAGGGACGGCGATTGCAAAGCGTGGTGGAATGTTAGATACCCAAAGTCCCACAGGGAATGATTATAAGACAAATAGTGAGTTTATAAGCCCTTGGGTTCCCTCCCCTTGCAAGTTGATTTTGCAAGGGTGAGGTCTACCTAATGGGTTTATAACACTTTCCATTCACGCTGATTATTTTAAATTGTGGGATGTATTGATTGTTGATTTTTGAGACTATTTTTGTTTTTCTATTTTGTTGTTCGCGTTTTTGTCTCGAGGACTCCTTGTCCTCTTCCTTTGTATTGAGTATCTTTTAAAATATAAAGTTTTTCTTGAGTTTTTATTTCCTTTATTTGTTTATTTATTATTACTATTATTATTATTATTTACTTTATTTGAATGGGGTAATTTTAACCTTTGCATATAATGAACTTTTCTTACTAGGCTGAGGAGAGGCACTTGGACATTCTTGGCCGACTTCTTTACACAGCTAAGCTAGTTGCTAAACAAGAAGGCCTGGATGATGGCTTCAGAATTGTGATCAACGATGGTCCAAATGGATGTTCGTATTCTCTCTGTTGGGACAATACTTTTTTGCGGTCTTACTACTAATTGGTTATCTTAAACATATAGTTAATAGGACTACTATATTATATTTTTGCAGGTCAATCTGTTTATCATATTCATGTCCACCTCCTTGGAGGAAGGCAAATGAACTGGCCCCCTGGGTAATCTGAATTCTGCTTGGACGCTGGGCCATCGGGATAGATATGTTTGCGGAGTAAACTGACTCCCCTGCTCTTATTGAATAATTATCAAATACTATAAGCTTGTCTGCAGTTACTATAAACGGGCATGCTGCATAAAATTATCTGAAATGTGCTTTCAATGGAATGCTAAGCTTGTATTTCATTTAACCATACCGACACCAGTATTAACAATAAACTGGACTTTCTCTGATGACCTTGGCTGTGTTACATATGAAGGTAGATACTGGACAGTGACCCTTTCCATTGTTGCTGCGTTTAGTATTGTAAATGCTCAAACCAATCTACCTAGTGAATAACCAATAGTTTCGAGTTCCCTAAAATGGTAGGTTTCCTTGGAGGCTCATCCATAAATGCTTAAATTAGTGTGGTAAACTGCTTCGTAACATTTGTCATGCTTTGGATGGAATTGGAGCTATTTGTTATGTTCTGAGTGGACTTTGCAGCATTAGGGGGTTCGGGTTAGTCATGTCGTCAAATGTTTTGAATGGAGATGGAGATGGAGATGATGGTAGGCTTTGAAATACAGGAATATAGATTCCGCTTTCTTTGGGTTTCTGTTGAACCAACTACAACTCTTTTTAATGCATAATAATGCTTATTCCTTGGGGAGTCTACTTAAACAAGATGAAGTTAATTCAATGAGTTTTTTGTCTTCTATATATGCTACACTCTGGGTGAGAGAAATTACTGCTCCCTCAAGAAAAGTTGGCTAATTGTGGAGGTCTCAAGGCCTTTTATTTATTTATTTATTTATTTTATTATTATTTTTTTGAATACCACGAGACACCCTTCAACAAAATGTGAAAAAAGTTTTAAGTCTTTTTAATAGAATGAACGAACCTTCAAAAGACTCATCAACTTTCCGAGCAGGCATTCTATCTACACTACCGAAAACCTTCTCTATTTGAGCTTGCAGAATTTGACTATAGAATATCCCTCACAAATCGCAATAAGAGTTCCCCCTCCTGGTAGCTCTAGTCCAAGTATTCAGTCTATTTAAAACACCATTGAGCCTTTGTTGCCTATAACCAAGGACGAAAAAAATTGATGTCTCGAGGTTTTGATTTACAGATAATATTAATGAAAAAGTCGGTAGCGATGGATATTGTGAGGACAAAAATGAATATTTTAAGAAAACTTTAAAAATATTTGTTGAAATTATACAAAATGCTAAAACAATCAAACTTTAACAAATTTAATAACAAAATAATATATTTTAATCGAAATATGAGATGTGTGTGACATAGAAAACTATCATAATTACATATGGATAATGATGTCATTATAATATTACATACTCATTACAAATTAAATTAAATACAATGATATAATATAATACATAAAATTTAACTACTAAACGTAATAGACTTCCTAGTAGGTTGGAGAACATCATGTATAAAAGTATTAGGTAGGTTCTAATCTTAATCTGAGTAATACATTTGTTTTTATATCCCCATTATCTATGTTAAGATTTTACGAGATCTTAATTTGAGCAATACATTTGTTTCCGCATCTCCCTTATCTATGTTAAGACTTTACAATATGGATAACGTCATGGAGATGTTGATAAATTCGTGGACATTTTCATCCATCCCTATAACTAGTGTAAAGTAACCTCACCTGTCTTTCCAGTCATAATCCCACACTTTGTAACTATATTAGGAGACATCTCGCGCGCGTGTGCGTATGTATATTTTTCTTCACACCAAGGTGTATTACTGTATTTAGAAAAGTCCTTTAAATTTGCTTTGACATGTGAGGAGAAAAAAAGAATACGTAATTGTATGTTTTTGAACATTTATATCTTGTTCGGTTGTATTTTTTAGTTATGGTGACTTGAATGTAGATCTTGAGTTGAATTTAAGTTGAAGTTGTAACTTGAGTTTGTGTTTGGATTTGCACATTTGAGTTATGATTTGAATTGAGAATCTATTTGAGTTTGTGTTTGAGTTGGTCAAAACTTAAATTTGTATTTAGATAATATTTTAATAAAAACTCAATGGTGATGAAAAATTTTAATAGGGTATATAGGTGGGATTTTATTTGTCTTTTCGTTGTGAACGCATAGAAAAATAAATCATCTCAATTGGAATTAAAACAAAAAAGTTATGACATTTTTAAAAATAGAAAAAATATTATTCATTAACTTGAATTTTAGTTTAAGAACTTGAGTTGAAGGGAAAACTTGAACTTAAATTTTAGCCCAAAACGCAAGTTAAAACTTGAATTAAACTCAAGTTCAAAATTAAATTTTATAAACGAACATAAACTTAAAAAAAATTATAACATGAGTTTAAACTTTTTTTGAGTTTTATTTCAAAAGAATAATAAGTCCTTAATCTCGTCCACAACTGAAAGACACTAATACAGATCTGCCAGTTTGGCGTAGAGCTTTATCACTAGTTTTTTTTTTTTTTTTAATTTTTAATTTGTAATTTTTTTCTTCATAACGTACTGGAAAAATCTTAAACGTAAAACCATTCAGATTTCTTTTGATTTAACTGATATTACAAACACCATTACAATTGACAGGCAAATACCCCACAACTGGTTGTCAATGAAGAGACAAGAGTGAGCCGTTTGTAGACCACATTTTTACTCAGAAATGCCTCGTCATTTTTAAGTGAAGAAAAAATAATAAATATTTTTAGAGTACGTGAGTATAAATTTTTATTTATCTTTATAATTTAACTTTTTAATTAAATAATCTCATTAATTAAAATGATATTAATCATAAATAAAAAATAAAAATTTAGATTTATAGGCTCAAGTAAATTGAAGAATTTTCACTTTAGGGTCTATACATTCGAAATATTAACTGTTTGTGACAGCTTCCTTTTATGGGGATGCCATATGTCTGTCTACAAAAATTGCACCCAAAATATGGAACTGGAATATTTGACACGTGGCTATTAATTGCTTCGGCATCAAATTTTATGGTTTTACCCCTCACCTTCGTCTTGCTACCCGTGCTAAAAGCAACATTGGCATAAAATTCCCTCACAACGGTTAAAGCACTGATCCCGCCCCAGCCCTGCTCCCGATTAATATTCCCCAATACCGGCCGGTTCTTGGTATACTTATTATAACTAATCCACGCCGGCTTGGGAAACAAATTTGTCACACATATTCCTCAGCGGCCTTGTGAGCTTTCTCCCTTTTTCTTGTTCTTAGCCTCCTTCTTTTCTGTTGTTAATGGTGAAAATTCGTCAACTCGAGATCTAATCTTTCTGAAAACACTCGCGTAGTAATTCTCACGAATTGATTGAATAATTAAATGCAAATAATAAAGAAGACACAAATTTATAGTGGTTCGATAAAAATATTTTGCTTACGTTCACTTGTGGATGCATTAATTCTCAGAATTACAGTTTCTCTCTCAGTAGGAAAATAATGCGTAAAAAATCAAATGAGGAGTTCAATCTTTATTTATAAGCTCTCCTGAATACAAAAACTCTTATCCCTAATTTTCTGATAATGATCCCTTTATCTCTTTTAATTAAGAGATTTTTGAAATATACTTTTATTTGAATATCCGAATCTAGGGAATTATTTTTATTGATTATCATCTGATCTTCCAGTTTCAATTCGGATATTTGATGAGGTTTATCCATTTCTAATTTGGCGGGATTTGGATTTTGAATATGATCCTGTAGACTTCTCGACGCCAAAACATTCAAAGGCTTATAAGGACTGCTCGACTTGAATGCCTTGTCTTTAGGAGCTCTACTCAACCTAAAAACATCTCCTTAGCTGTTAGCTCTCGACATTAGAAATCAGCCCTTGACTTCTGGAGCTCTCGACGTATACGACTCAAAGGATGGCCTAAGTGTTCGACCATGGTGCAACACTTCCTTTTACCAGCATTTTCAAATTGATTGCCAAATAACCACACAACCAAAACAAGGCCAACACGACACCGCAAGGATGCTATTAACACACTTTACTAAGAAAACAAACACCTCACAAGGAAATTGCAAAGCAATCCACCAACACGATCAACGAAATTACAAATTACCAAATCACAAAAAACCAAAAAAATATCAAACTCACAACTATTCCCCATAAAAAAGGGTGCAACAATCACTAATCTTCCACAAGCCAATAAAAATTCCACAATGCACAGCCAAATTCAAATTTCTTCAAGCAAAGCACAAACCTAAGCTCCTACCCAAAATCTAACAAATCTTGAGGAGTAACTTACTTGATGTGCTAAATCCGAGTGGGGAAGGGAAGCCCTCAAGGTGGAGCGCTGTTGAGCGTGATTGGAGAGATAGAGTGTCAGTCTTGAAGAAGAATGGCGTGGGGTGTATATGTAGTGGTTATGAAGAATTTTCGGCGGAGATGAAGGTGAAAATCAGTGAGAAAGTGAAGATTTAGGGTGATTTTTTAGATTTGGATGTTGAATTTTTAGTGATTAGGAGTGACTTAGGTCGAGAGAAGTCGAGTAGCGTTGAGTTGGGGGTGAAAGAATGAAGCACTTTGATGTTGGGTTGTCTTTTAAGTGTGCAGATCTCACTGCAGCGTTGTAACAGGTCTCTTATGCACAGAAGCGTCGAACCCTAGATTAAGGTTTTTCTATTGTAACTGCGGAACGGGTTGGGCTCCCGCTGCAGCCTGTAACCGTTTTCTCTTTAAAATTTGCTTGCGCACCACAGCGGGCCTAATTGGCGTTGTAGTGTGCCTCTGATTGTTGCGGAGGTGTTGTCGTGACCGCTGCAGCGGATTGGACTCCTGCTGCAGCCTGTTACTTTTTTGGGCTCTCTGGAATTTTGAGCCTGCTGCAGCCTGTAACTCTTTCTCCTCTACCCAGTGTTGCTTTTCCACGACCGCTACAGCGGGCTTTTAATCCGCTGCAGCCCCACCAAACTTGAAAATAAATTCCAACTCCTTAAGCATTGATGTTTGGTTGGAGGATTCAAACCATGATTTGAATCATGGCTCATGATTCGCTACAGTATTTTCTCTCACAAAAAATACACGTAAATCGAAAATTCTTCATATGCTTCCAATCCCTAAAATTCTAAAAATTAAAGAAAACATTACTCAAAAATAGCCAAAAAGTGTTCTATAAGAACTTAAAGTAAAACAAATAACAAATAAGCAAAAAGTGAAATTAAAGCTTTAAAACTTTGGCTACCTCCCAAAAGGCGCTTGATTGAACGTCCCTAGATAGACGTGGCCTTTTTCTTCTCAATTCCGGCCTACAAGGGAAATGGTCTCAACATGACTCTCTTCTCCACTAAATTAAGGCTTGAGCCTTTGTCCATAAACTCAAAATGTTCTTCCAACATCTCCCTCATGTTCAAGAGTGCCAAACATGAAAACGTGATTGATTTTGAATGGCCCAGACCACCTTTACTTTCAACTTTCTCGGGAATAGCTTCAAACGAGAATTGAAGGAAGAACCTGCTAACCCGGAGTGAACTCTCTATTCAAAATTTGCTTGTTGTGCCACTTCTTAATCTGTTCTTTGTAGATTTTAGCACTCTCATAGACTTCATTCCGAAATTCCTCCAATTCATTGAGTTGGAGCAAGTGTTGTTCACCCACGCCTTCCAAAACAAAAGCCTGTATGGGAACATTTTGATTGGTGTCTTAAAGGCCGTGCGATAAGCCCATAAAATTGACCCATCCTTTCGGTTGGTGTGCACCGTTTTCTCCAAGATTTGCTTAATTTCCTAATTAGATACATCTTGGCCATCAGTTTATGCATCACACCATACTTTGTCAAGAGTGCATTGAACACCTTGTTGTAAAAATGAGTTCATGAATCACTAATTACGGCTCAAGGGATTCCAAACCTCGTAAAGATATTCTTGTACAAAAACTTCAAGACTACTCGAACATCATTTGTCGGAGATGCAATTGCTAATTAGAACATTATTAATACATGTCATTCCTATTAAGAATGGAAAGAGCTTATCCGCATCGTTGATATGGAGAGATATCAAATGAGTGTATTTTCTATAATGAGATTATATAGGAGTGGAACAAGACACAATATGAATTTTTGATAATTTTCATTACATATAGAAACTCTAATTGAGTCTACCGATAGTCATATATAGAATGATCTTATCCTGAGTTATTAACATACTCCTATTTATGGATTCGTGTCTTTTGACTCAGTATGGATTTCGAGAATACTAAATCATATTCCTTGTATCTTGGAGATATGATAAAATAGGTAGCCGAAAATGTTGATATTATGAGATGTAACCCATTCCTTCTTGAGAAAGAAGTAGATAAATAATTCTCTTTGCAGTGTTGATTTGGTACTTCGATTAGTAGGGGCACTCTAGTTCATGAATTTATTTTATAAATCACTATTCATTAGAAAATCAATGACACTCAAGGAGAAAGAAGTAGTTAGAGAGGTTCACGAATTTCACTTAGCTCTAATTATAAATTATTAATGAATGATCAATCTATATGAAATGGTTATCTCAAATGGACGTTTCACAGATGTAAATAGATGTCTATGTTATCAAGAGTGCAATTCCAAGTTTATAGTGGAGTAACTTTGAAACTAATAGAATTAATTAATTAATTAAAGAGTTTGATTAATTATTAATTTTATTAGATCTTGATATTATAGGTTCATGAATTCCCGTGTTGTCTTTATAATTCTACGAGATACTGAGGGTAAAATAGGAATTTAGAATTAAATTCTAAATTAAATCACTCAAGAATAATAAGTTGAGAATTAATTAGATATTAAATAATGTGATTAATAGGAGGTTAATTATCCTTTGACCTCTAATAGGAGATTAATAATAGAATTAATTAGAACCTTGGGAGAGTTAGACTAAATGTTTGGGTTGCTCCCCTGACTATTCATGGTCGCGCGCACTTGGTACTAACATAGGGCCCCAAAGTAATAAAATACATTTCCATAATTAAGCATGAATGGTCATGCATATTTATAGGAGTTAATATGTGCAAATATTTTGTGATGGTATTTATACTCGTTGAGCTTTCATTTACTAGGTTGTTCATGCTATAGGTAATCGAGTAAAATCACGTACCTTATGTGTTTTGATGGATTGGCTAGGCGGTACAAGGTGATGGAGGCATGGTTATGGATACCATTACACAAATAATTTCCACACTAAGATTGTATAATTATTTTTAAAATTGAAATTAAGTAATGATGAAATGTTTATAATTGTTAGGTTATAAAGATCCTATTAATGATATGTTATATACTTCAATAAGTTTAAGTTTTTACTAATTAGAGAGTTAAATATAATTTATTAATGTGGTGATCATAAATTTTATCCTTTTAATATTTTTTTAAAAGATCCAATAGTGTTCATTATCTATAGTATTTTGACATATTAAATATGGATAGTTTGAAATTTTATAATTTTAGAGTCGTGATTACCCGAGTAAATATTGTATCTATTATATAATCTACATAGTGAAGTATGGATTCAACTAGGTTATTAATTTGATTAAGTAGTTTATTTCACCGCATAGTTAATGAGAAGATTTCAAAGAATATGAGAAAAGAAATTTTATGTTTAAAAAAAATTTCCCTCAAATTTTAGTAACCAAGGATATGATTAAAACTAAGTAAAAGTTTAAGATGAGTTAATTATGCTTTATGAATGCTAAGTAGTGGTTCAAAAGTCAGGTTGTTACATTTAGGCTTTATGGCCGGTGTACGTGAGGTGGATGTCCCCTTTTAAAAGGTACATGAACATCTTAAAAGGTTTTGTGAAGAATCGAAATCCACTGATCTGATTGACCACGAGTTGTGAATCGCTCTTCACGAGGAGTCACGATGCTCCAAGTGCTTTGCCGAGTCATAGCCCGATGACTATTGCCTTGTATTTAGCCTCGTTGTTGGAGGCTTTGAAGCCCTGGTGAAATGATTGCTTGATGACCTTCGATACTACTACCTCGTGGAGCAGAGATTGTTTGAAGATCCGTCGAATTGTAAGATCTACTCCCTTGGAGCAGAGAGCTATTCAGCAGTCAATTCTGCTACAAGGGTAGTTCTACTAGGAAATCTGCGAAGACCTGTGACTTGAGAGTTATTCTGTTCTGGTAAGTGATGTCAAATTCGCCTAATTCGACCAGTAGGTATAGAGGATAGCCAGTAGAATGATGGGATGACATTGAAAATAACGTCAGAGTTTACGGCAGCTATAACGAGCACTAAGGCAAACGTTTTGACTAGTGGTTATCGAGTATAAGCGTCGACCTATATTCTATTGATGTAATAGATGGGTTGTTGTTTCTTCCTTTCTTCAGGGACCAATGCAGCATTGACCACTGTGTCAAAAACCGATAGGTAAAGCTGGAGCGACTCACCGTCGACCGGTTTCGTGAGTAATAGAGGAGTCGTTAAAAACTTCTTTTCTTCCTGAAAAAGCAACTTTACTTGTATCATCCCATGAAAAGGTTTTGTTATCTTTGAAGAGTTTGAAAAATTACAAGCACTGGTTGGATGACTTTGGGATGAATCGATTCGAGCGGTGACTTGACCGGCCAACTTTTAGATGTCCTTCTTGTTCTGTGGAGAGGGCATGGTGAGGATCATCTGAATTTGATCTAGGTTAGCTTCTATTCCAAGATACGTTACAAGGTACCCGAGGAATTTTTCAGATGTAGCTCTGAAGGTACACTTGGTTAGATTGACTCGCTTGTTGTACCACTATGTGATCGATCGCTTGAAGCGACTTGACAAGCATTTCATCGATCTATACCTCCATGGTCTTGCTGACGAGAGCTTCAAATACTTTCTTGACCAGTCGTTGATAGGTAGTGCCGATGTTCTTCAGTCAGAATGGCATGACCTTGTAGCAGTATATGCCCAAATCTGTTATGAAAGTGGTCTTTTCTTATTCCTTTGAATGCATAAGGATCTAATTGTATTATGAAAAGGCATCAATAAATGATAACAACTGATGGCCAGCAGTCATGTCCACTAGTCAATTTATATGCGGAAGTGGGAAATTGTCCTTGGGGCACACCTTGTTGAGATCGGTGAAGTGGATACAAACTCGCCACTTGCCATTTTTCTTCTTGACCACCACCACGTTAACGAGCCACTCCGGATAATGGGCCTCTTGTATGAAACCAGCGTCAAGGAGTCACTTTACCTCCTCGTTGACGATTTAGTTGCAATACGTCCCAAATTTCTTTCGCTTTTGATGGACCGGTTTATGGTTTAGATCCACATTGAGCTTGTGGCATATGACTTCCGGATTGAGTCGTGATCCTATGACTTCCAAAGCAGCTTTGTTGACAATAAGAAACTTGATCAATTTAGATCGTACCTCGTGATCGATTCGTGATCCTACACTGACTCATCGATCAGGGTGATTCGGGTCGACTGATACTTCTTCGAGCTCTTCTATCTCGGGTTAGTGATGAGTCAGCTCCTTCCCTGATTCGTACGTCTTCTGTAATTGTTGTAATCCTTTCTCCTTAAGCTTGAGGGTCGTAAGGTAGCACCCTCGTGCGGCTGCTTAATCTCCTCGAATCTCTCAGATTCCTCGCTTGGTGGGGAAGAGGATGACCTAATTAATGGTAGATTGATGGGACTGCTTTGAGAGAATGAATTCAAGGATGGACTGTCCATAACTATGAATGTGGTCAGTCTACTCTCTACTCTAACGAAAACAGGGAGTTAGACTTTCCCAACTGCTTGAGTCGATTCCCCATTGAACCTGATGGTTGTTGAGGCCTTCTGCATTTTAGATTCGTCTATTCCCATCTCCTTGAGAGTTGAAAGGAAGAGAATGTTCACAGATCAGCTCCCATTGTCCACTAGAATTTGACCGACTTGGCAATCGGTGATTGGTAAAGTATAGCTCGATGGCTTCTTTCTCCCGCAAGGATATGAGGTGATCCTACACAGAATCTCTTGGTACATAACTGGTTGAGGCTGTTGATACCTTCCTCACGTTTTTTCTGGTGGGTGAGCAGGTATCACCCGACATGATGAATCCATTGATGATCATTTTAACGGTCTTCTTGGTTGGTGGCGGAGAGGGTATATGACTTTGCCCTCATCTTTTCATGCTGATCATCTTTGTTTAGTTTGTAGGTGCGTCGCCCCTTCTTGCTTAGGAACTCCTTACGGTGTCCTCTCTTCAGAAGTTCTTAGACCACAAGGTAGAGTGCCTTGCAATCGGTCATTAGGTGCCCATAATCACAGTGGAACTCACAGTATTGATCGATGTTCCTGCGCTCAGTATTGATCGATGTGCCTTGGAGTTGCATGACGAGCTACTCTGGCTCAATATCCAATGTATACTTGGGCGGTGTAAGGAGGCATCTCTCATTTCTTCAAGGTGCTAGTTGGTCGTATGCGTGGCTTTTGGATCGACCGAGTCGCTCCAATCAATCGGTGCTTTTTCCTGCAGCTGACAGGTTGGAAGCTCTACAACTGTGGTTGTGCTGCTCGACTCTGGTTGTTCTCTATTGTTCCTCCATCTGAATCACTCCCTGAGCTCTTGCTATTGCTTCAACGACGGTCCTCGGTTGCCTATGGCAGATTTCTCTCAGAAAGGCTAAGTCTAGCAACAATTCCTTTTTTAGAGTGAATAAGGCGACTGTATCATGGCAATAAGGAATTTGAGCGACTGTATTCTTGAACTGCTTGATGTAATTACGGAGCGATTCATTATAGGTTCTTAAATGATCATGTAGAGCTCCTCAGGTGTCATGCCCATGTAAATATTGGCCGACAAGTTCTCCAAGAACACCCTGGTCATCTCCTGAAATGAGTCAATTGATGAAGGTGGGAGTTGGACCATTTGAGTGTTGAGCCTTTGGGGCTGTGAGGGAAGAGGATGCACGCAATGATTCAAATTGTCAAAATAATGGTTTATAGATGTATTTGACTAATTCTGTTATTTTTTTTTCACACTAAAATAATTTTCTACAAATACCCATCATCAAACATTTTTCTACTTCTCATATGTACATCATAATTAATTTTCTATTTGATTTGTTTTTAAATATGTTTTATATTTGAAAAAACACAACTACTAATTATTCTCAAATATGCCCTTAGTTAAAATCTTTTTTTTTTTCATATACACCCTAATTAGTTTTCTATTTAATTTTGTATTCTATAAAATAGGGTTTAATTTTCACAATATGATATAATATTATTCTTGTTCTAAGTTAAATAAGTTAACGTAATCATTATTTGAAGTACTTTTAACATGAATCATCTAAAAGTATAATTGCTTTTTTATATTTTAATTTATTGGTTAAAAATTCAATAGAAGCTCTTAATAAGTCATACTAGCACACTTATAATTGATTGAAGGCACTCTTTTATAAATATATCGTCTATTAAATTTATAAAAATGAGAAAATATTATCCCTAAAATAAATCTCAAACAATTAACACTAAATTGTGAACAAAAACCTTTACTATATACGAAATCAACTTTTTTATACGCGCGAAGTGCGGTTACAAACTACTATTAAAAAAAAATGATAAAAGCTACTTATAATATTAAATTAACAAAAATCACTCATGACAAACAAAAATTATTGGGTTGCGAGAAGGTGGTTTGTGGGGGTATGAGGATAGGGCTGCTAAGACGTGAGGGGGCTGAAAGTCATGCGCTACCCAGCTACCGCAAGCCACCCACCGTGGTCCACCAATTCCCCTTACGGCCCAATTTTATTTGTGAAAAATATGTACTTTCATGATTTTGTGCATGTTTATTATTTATGTCATTTTAAATAATTAAATACATTGTGATCTTTTTTTTTTCTCTTTATTAATTAAATAGTAATTATTTATTTTTTTTCTCTTGAGTGGTATTTCTGATTTTTTTTTTCTCGTTTTGTTTTTGAGTATTACAGAATTATGAAAAAGTTTTGCTTATTTAGTTTTTTTTTTTTTTTTCAACATTCTTTTTCTTAATAATTAAATTTTTTGAATTAAATTAGGTTTTCGTATTTCAAATGTAGTGTCATGTAGATGTTTGCTTTTCTGTCCATTTATGTAAAGAAATGGGCAAATTTGCTAATGTTATTATAAAGTTTGGGTGCAATTAAAAATAGTCCAACTTCAACGGATTTAGAAAAAAATTTCTTTCAAAGTTTTTCTCATGTAAGCCATTCCATCCAAGTAGCGAGGGGGTAAATTTGCTAATATTTGAAGTTTTTAGTGGGAGCGAATGACAAATTTTCAAAATCGGGGGACAAAGTGAAAATGTGACTTAAATTCGTGGGGGAATCATAAAATTTATCCTGTAGTGTAACGTGTAGTATTCCGGCATACGAATTTGAGGAATAATATTTATGTTTGTTATTGTCAATTACCACCACGAACTTCTTTGGTGGTAATAAAGTGAGGAAGGAGATCAGATGTAATCTTAATACGAATCTTATTGGTTTTTTGGACTTGAGATAAATAATGAAGCCGCTTGCAAATTTAACCTGCGTTCATGTGCTCTCTCCATAAATTTGGTGGCACAGTGATCTCGGTCGAAGAAGAAAACAAACACAAAATTTGTCTGTAAACACTGAACAGATCAGGGAAAG
>NW_010367622.1:1996253-2013206 GCF_000414095.1 Morus notabilis
AGAATGTTTTGAGGGGTCCATAATTTCACTTGACATTTAAGAGGGGACCCCAGACAAAATTGAAATATGACTTGAGACAGTTGTGTTTGTAGGACACCCTCATGGGGAAGAAAAAAAAAAAAAAAAAAAAAAAAAAAAAAAAAGAGTTTTCTGACATGACTAAGAAAGTACTTACGGATCCCTAAATTTCCGGCAGGGGCAAGGATCATATTTGAAAACGATACTCGTCCAGTACGCAGGATAGAAAACAACTAAAATAATAATAATAAAATATGTAAAATAATAGTAGTGATAGAACACACAAAGGAGAGAATATAAAATATGTAAAAAATAAAAATAAAAAGTATAAAAAAAGTGTAAGCTATTTGTGATTTTCATCTTTTTCTGTTAAATTATTGCATGTATATTCTTTTAATCTCCGATCATTTAGATATGATTTAACGTTAAAGATAATAATATATTAGAAGGAAGATAATTTTTCACACTCAGCTACAAAATTCCCAACAAATATACACATGCAATAGAACGTAGAAGTAAAAGTAGTAAATTCAAGAAGACTAAAAAGCCTAATGATCAATCACGCAGCTATCTCAAATACTGAAGCTTAGAGTTTCAACGTCACCCTCGGTTCAAAGAAAAGAAAATTGTAGAGAAGTACAAATCTATATATATATATATATATATATATATATATATATTTACGAAAGGAGGATATTAAGTCATTTTATAGCTTCTCTCTGATCAGTTAAAATTTGAAATTGATAAAATAATTGGTTAAATGAATATAGATCCTCTTAATTCCCGTTTTATCTCCTACCAAATAATCGCTCTTCTAGTTTGTACCTGTTAACCTCTTGACACTGTCATTTTCAGTTCATTTTCTAACAAACAAGACTTATAAAAGTATGTATTACGGTAAAATTAACTCTCTTTCCCCCCAGCTTTGAGCGGCCACACATCCAAGAGTTAAGATCACGTTATGGATGGAGTGGATTCCAACTAGATCGCTTTGTCGACCAAACATAGTAATTATAAAAAAGACACTCCAATGGGTCAGTCCTTCAAAGACTCAGTGCTTGTTCCTTTGCATGACTTAAATTGTATATGTGAGAGAAAAATATTGTAACAAAAAAGTTGAATTTAAATTTTTATGAGAGAAAACACTGTAATTACATGATTAATTAAGTCGTGACTTAAGTCATGGAATGAACATCCTCTACGAACAGTTTGATTGTTCTTGGGCAACAGAATCCGTAACACAATCAGGGGTGCCGGGCTTGGCTCAATATCGGGATAGAAGGAGGCCTAGGAAACTAGGCTGTTTTCCAGGAGCTAAGCCAGTTTTAATAGGTCGTTCCATGACTCAAATACGGATGAGTGAAATCATGCTAACTAAATTCTGGTCACTTCGAATCAAACGACTCAACTCGTGGCCGATTGAAAGCTTGGCTATCTCAAACTAGGCTGATGGAAGCTTCGCCCAGTCCCTAAAAGACTTTTACTTGTTTGAAATATTTAGATATTTGGTTTCATTGATTAAAAGTATCGCAAATTTCAAAATCAACATCCAATGTCAGATAAATTGCTTGCGTTGTTTGAACAGAAAGATCGATCAAACTAGTAGTTCACCAGGTCAAAAACTTTTTGGTGTTTTCCTTTAGTCTTAAATTCCTACACACTACATAATTTCGCTATCTCTCAATTGAATTTTTCATTCTTTCTTTAGACCATCTCTAATGCAGATGTGAATACTAATTTTATATTTGACATCAAAAAGTATAATAGGATATGTCGTTTTCATTCGCACTCCAATACATAATGTTATTTGAAATGTTAAATTTATTTTTTTTTATCATTAAGTTGCGAAAGTTGTAAAAGTATATCTTAATTTTAATAATTAAATAAAAAAGTACTAAGCATATCAATCAATAAGAATCAACTTTGTAAGAAATTTACCACAAAGTATAACATATAACAAATTTAGCCTAACAAATAACATTGCATTCGAAAGTGTGTTTTACACTCAAATATTAAATTTAAAATTGGTTCATCAATTACAGCATTACATTGAAAATGGTCTTATTTCTCTAATAATCAACTATCATGCTAATCTTTGTTTTGCATATCTCTCTTTCAACATTCCAAATGACTTCTGACGAAATGGATATTCATATGACACTAGCGGTTTTCGATCTCTTCGACAATTTCTGGTGACCCAAGGTCGCCCGCGGTACTCAAACTAGTAAGTGGTCTTACGTATGAATTCAAATTGTAGCCTGTGGGCATCTACAGTACATAGAATTGCAATGAAAGTGGTTAAAACTTGTAAAGAAACGTGTATAATATTAACTTGAGTAACTCAAAGAGTTGGATGCGTGAGTGTATGCATGAGTCTAGCACTATTTAAATCTTAATAGGTATCATCTTGTATTAAAAACATGTATAATTAACTTGTAAGAATAAAACTAAAATGACAAAGAATATATCATTTTAGTTTTTAAAGCATCATTTATGTAATAAGATATACATGATCACATGCCTATTCATCAAGAGAAAGGATCAGACATAAACATGAGCTTCTAATTTAATGTTTTCCAGCACAACACAATCAGTTTATAAGTTGGATCCATGCCCATATGATAAGTACCGACTTCTTATTTATTAAACCCAACCATATGCACTATTACTAAATTTTAAATTAAACAAACAATAGGACAAGTATGGAAGTAGGTAAAGAAAATAGGGAGGAAGTAGGAAATAATAGTAATAGTGACACCTCAATATTAATCTACAGAGAAGTGTGATTGATTTTGAAAGCTGTGCTATGTAACTTAGTCGTGAAGTGTCCTTTTTACTATTTATTTTAATTTTTGCTTTATTTGATTTGATTTGATTTTTTTTTTTTGGGGAGCTGGACAGTTTATGCATTATTGGTAGTTAGATCCATTTTGGTAACTCGCCCCCCATTCATTGATTGAAAAGTTTGGCTTTTTGGTGGAAAAAAGAAGTTCAAAGATATGTCGGATCCATGCATAATTGACTAATTTGATACGTCACCTTTCTATAATAGGCATTTCATCACCACCCACCAGTTCTAAAGTAACGTAACCAGTAAAGATTCCACCTTATTTAATGTATAACTATGTTATGGCTTATGATTTTGTGCATATTTGCTTAGTAATGTCGATCTTGTATTCAACAAGGTATTATATTATATTTCTAGCAAAAAAAAAAAAAAAAAAAAGAGATGCTAAGAAACCGCATTATCCAACCATCCAATAAAAAAAAAAAGAGAAAGAAACAAAATTAATCTTCCTATTTATTTTTCTAGAATTTTTACTGTTATATCCACTAACTGCAAATTCACGGAGACTAAGGGCATGTTCTTTTGTTCAAAAAACTCAAAAAAAGACAACTCAAGTTTCAACTTTATTCAAGTTCACGTTCTTTTAAGTTTCAACTTTATTCAACTTTACTCAACTTTATTCAAGTTACAATTTCAACTCAAGTTATAACTCAAATTCAACTCAAAAACTACACTCAAGTTACACTCTAAAAGAACAACCCCTAAGACATTAGGATCCCAGGTTTCTGTCATTTTTTTTTTATTTTATCCCCTGAACATTGATTGAATTGACTAGTTGGCTCTTTAACATTTAATTATACCTAATTTACCTTTACTAATTGAAAATTCATGACACTTGGAGAAATAATAGTACAGTCGTTAAAAGATACGACGGTGGTTAGTAAACCCGTTGTTGTATTGGGAGTCGTTAAAATTTAATGATTTGTAACTATTTCTCATTTTTTCCTCTTTTTAAATTTGTTGCCTTTATTTCTTTTTTGCGGACCTCATGTATGGTTGCACCTAACCAACATTACATAGAACATAGAGACAAACTTGCTTCCATGCTTCATGAGGAAATGAGGAAGAATTTCCTACAGATTTACCTTTTGGTTCCATGTTTACTTTCTTAGGTAAACTTATTACTTCCGCATTAGACAAGGGTTGGGAATGGTATCCTTAAAGCATGAGATGTAAAATGGATTTTATTATTTATTTAATAATATAGAAATTTCACTATTTTATGTGCATGTATTATGTATACTATGAATATCATTAAAATTCCATTACTATTTATGTAACCTTAAATAATGTATATAAGTGTTATATACTAGAGAATAATATTTAAGGATAATAATCAAAATTAGTACATAATGAATTTAATTACAATTTGAAATCCTTAATTAAAACATTGTTAATACATGTCATTCCCATTAAGAATGGAACGAGCTTATCCGCATAGTTGATATAGAGGGCTTGAATGAGTGTATTTACATAATGAGATTATGTAGGATTGGGACAAGACACAATATGAATTTCTAATAATTTCTGTTAAGTATAGAAATTTTAATTGAGTCTACTGATAGTCATATATAGAATGATCTTAATCTTGAGTTATTAGAGACCCCTATGAATGGATTCGTGTCTTTTGACTTATTTGGTATAGATTTTGAGATTACTAAATCCTAATCTTTATATCTTGGAGACATGATGAAGCAAGTAGCTGGGAATTTTAATATTACGAGATGGAATCCATTCCTATTTGAATAAAGAAGTAGATAAATAATTCTCTTGAGGGTTGATTTGATACTTGAATATGTAACGAGCTCATATTCACAAACTTGTTTCATGAATATACAATTTATTAAAAAATCAAAGGTACTCAAGGATAAATATGTAGTTAGAGAGGTTAACGGATTTCACCTAACTATAATTATGAATTGTTTATAAAGGAGCGATCTATATTAAGTAACTATATCAAATGGACGTTTCGCAGATGTAAATAAATGTCTATAACATTAAGAGTGCAATTTCAAGTTTATAGTGGAGTAACTTTAGACTTAATGAAATTATAATTAAAGAGTTTGATTCAATATTAATTTAATTGGACTTGATATTATAGGTCCATGAGTCCACGCGTCATCCTTGTAATTGTACGAAACACTTAGGGTAAAACATGAATTTAGAATTATGAAATTCTAAATTAAATCACTCAGAAATAATTAATTAGATATTAAATAGTGTGATTATTTAATTATGAATTTTAGAACACACTTGTGGCGGGGACCACATGACGTACACGCCCAACATAGATCGTGAATCCCTCTAGGATTCAGTTGCTTGCTCTTCAAGCTATCTAGTTTACTTAGAAAAAATTTATCTTATTGGAATTCAAATATGTTTAAAATTTGACTTTAATTGGAATTTAAGTTTGAGCTGAAATTGGACAACAGGATAAGGAGAAAGTCTATCTCCTCCTACTGGATAGAGTGGCGCCAACCACAGGGAGAGATTGTCTATGGTGGCCAAATATATCAGTTATAGGAGACAGAAGATTGTTATAAAAAAGTCAACTAGAAATTTATTTGATTTTAAATACGATTTAAAGTTACAATCTCTTATTTATCTTAAGAGATAAGATAGAGTCTCTCTAGGACTCTATGAGGCATTCTATAAATAGGGGATTGCAACAAATTATAGAAAATAATTTTTGCTCTCTCTTTCGCTATAGTGGCCGATTTTTAGAGAGAAAAACAAGGAGAAAAGTTCTTCCATTCCTAGTTCCATGTTGTACATGTGTTGATATTCATGGAAGACTTATGAGTGAGTGATAACTATATGCTATGATTTCAGTTGTGCCCACAAACACGTTCTTTGTAGAATCAAGGAATTGACAAAGCATATTCTTGGTGATATAAGAACCGGAGCATTAGATTGTTCGTGGTTAAAAAATTTAAGTTATCATCATAATCGGTCGCTAGGTATAGTTCCTGTTCTAAATTAATTAGATTAATTTGTACGTTATAAATTAATATAATCTATAACATTCTTTAAAAATGTTATTAAAATTTTTGTACAGACCCAATTCGAGTTATCATGTTTCTGCATAGGAAATCATTTCGAAAACCAACAACAACTACTCCAAGTAAAATTCAACAGCTTCTTCGCGTACATAACTTTTGACTATGCAAGCCTCCTACTCGAGACGAAAAGTGTTGGTTTTTAAAACTGATTTTCTATGTCAAAGCGTGTATCTGGCATATTGTGTATAACAAAAAGTTTAATAAACCTTTGAGATACACTATAAAAATCATTAATTTATGCACAAATAAATTCATTAAATTAATTTATGAATAAATTTACCTAGCGAACGATTAGGTCGATAACTTGAGTTCTTTGACCACGAACAATCCGTACTCCAAGTTGGTTTAGATTACCCAAATCTTCCACGTCAATTCTTTGAATCTATGAAGACCTGTGTGTGGGCACACCTGAAACAAAATAGGATTAACACTCAGAAACACTCAAGTCTTCCACGAACACCAACGCATGCAGGATGTGAAACTAGGATAAAGAACTTTTCTTCTCCTTTCCTCACTCTATAATAACCGCCTACTTATGTTAGGGGATAGCAAAAATTGTGTTCTCTAATTTTCTGCAATCTCCTATTTATAGAGTAGCTATCAGACTCGCAGAGGAAATCTAATCTTTATGATCTCCAAGATAAAACTTGATAATTATTTCCCACTTTTAATTTATTTTGGAAACAAAAATCCTTCTCTCTTTTCCATTATGGCTGGCCATTACAGGGATTTTATCACCTATAGTTGGTGTTTTTCTATAGATAGGGGAAGGGGAAATTCTGCTTTATCCTGTAGTCCAATTTTGACTCAAATTCAAATTCTAATTAAAGGCAAACTCTAATCAATTTAAATTCTAATCAGATAACTTATCAAATAGGTCAATTAGATAACTTAGAGAGCAAGCAACGTAGCATTTACCATAGCATAGCATAGCATCATAGTAATGAACTCACTGAGAAACACATTCACAAGGGTTATCTCATTCGCATGCATGAGTGATGGAGATAGCATTCTTCCTTAAGCATATAAGGCATAGTTAGATAGATATCACATCCCAGTGTAGGAGTATTCGAACATTAGTTTATACCCGCACGTAGTCAGAGTGATCACACGTCGCCACTTCCGTGCTGGAGCACATTAGGATATTTCCGCACTACATGTAGTCAGAACAATCGCACATCACCACTTCCATATAGGAACACTTATAGTGACTCATGTAAGTTAAATGTTGGTGCCGTATGTAGTCGGAGTAAGCATGTGTTGCCACTCCCACGTTGGAATACTAGAATATAAGTTGGTACCACATGTAGTAGGAACGATCGCCAGTCGCCACTTCCATGTTGGAGCACCACAAACATTACTTCCATGTTTGAACATGCACACGTTAGCACTCCCATGACAGAGCACTCGTGCCACACGTAGTCGGAGCGATCTCACATCGTAACTTCATGTCGGAGCACTTTGGTGAGTTATAGCAAACTCGAGAGCAGTAGCAAGCTCGTGCATAAGAGAGCATATAAAAAAAAAGAGCTATAGCAAGCTTGTTCTCCAAAGAGCATATAGAAAGAGAGCTGTAGCAAGCTCGTGCTCTAAAGCGCTGTAGCAAGCTCGCACTACAGAGAGCATATAGAAAGAGAGCTTGTTAGAACAACTCTAACACCAAGACTCAAGATTGAATCAAGAAAACACACAGAACAACAGTGAGTTTTATACAGGTTCGGCCAAAAGAAAAGTTGACCTACGTCCTGTTTGAGCTATCTTACAAGAGCTCTTTCCACTATTTGATTTTGATTACACCCTCAGTCACTGAACAATTACAGAAGAGAACCCACGAGCCCTAAGTTCTTGACCCAGAGAAATCCCTAGCCTCAAATTACAAAGAAGATTACTCAACTTGGAACACAACCCAGAAATCTTCTCAATACCCAACAAGACTATCGATAGATTTTCTCTCTCTAGAGCTTATATTACTTCTCACAGAGTTTCTCTCACTATCTGTAATCTCAAAGAAGAAAGCCACAAGTCAGTGAAGAAAGTCTGTCTTCCATGTGTCACTTTCTTGTTGGTTGTCTCCTTAGTTTAAACGCTGCATTTCAGCTCTTCCTTTTCTTAAACGATAGGCTGTGGGAATGTAATCTATCTTATACTCACTGTCATTTTAGTGGGATTATCTCAACAAACTCCACCTTAATCGCATAAAACGATAATGGCCTTTATGGAACGCATCTTGTGAGAATCATGGCTCGACTACCTCAGCTTTAAGTTATCCTTATGCTAAGCAAGTCCAAACATTTTTAGAACTTGCTTGCTATGACAACTTTGGTAGCCATGTCTGCAGGGTTGTCATTTGTGTTGATCTTTTCTAGTTCTATAACTCCTTCTTCAACCTTCTGCCTTACAAAGTGCAATCTAACATCGATGTGCTTAGTCTTCTCATGATATACTGAATTCTTACACATATGTATGGCAGATTGACTATCTGAATGTATTACTGGAGTTAATCTTAGCACCTTTAATTCTTTAAGAAGTCCCTACATCCAAATCACTTCTTTGAAACCTTCAACCCCTGCTATGTATTCCGCTTCAGTGCTTGACAGAGCTACTATTGGCTGTAGTTGAGCTTTCCAGCTTATACAGTTTCCACCTAAAGTAACGATGTAGGCTGAAGTAGATCTACGTTTATCCCTATCACTTGCAAAATCAGAGTCTACAAAACAATCTGGAGACAAGTGGTTAGAATTTCTTTTGTAAATAAGACCAATCCTTAAAGTACAGTTTACATATTTTAGTAACCATTTGATTGCTTGCCAATGCTCTTCTCCAAGATTGGACATATACTTACTCAGTACACTTACTGAGTATGCTAAATCTGGTATAGTACAGATCATTGCATACATGTACGATCCTATTGCACTAGAATAGGGAATATTAGCCATCTTCAACTTTTCTTCTTCTGTCTTTGGTGATTGATATGCCGAAAGTTTGAAATGGCCTACCAGAAGGACATTCACAGCTTTTGATTGGTCCATTGAAAACTTCTGAACTACTTTCCTCAAGTAGTTTTTCAGAGATATACATAACTTGTAAATATTCCTGTCTCTCTTTATGTCTATTCCCAAAATCATTTTAGCATTTCCTAAGTCTTTCATTTTGAACTCGGAGCTTAACGTTTTCTTCACTTCATTAATCACCTTGATGCTTGAGCTTGCGATGAGCATATCATCTACATAGAGTAGCAAATACACTACCTGTTTTGTTCCAGCTTCTTTATAGTACAGGCACGAGTCATACTTACTTCTCTGAAAACCAACTTTAGTGACAAATTGATCAAAGCGTTTGTACCATTGCCTTGGTGACTGTTTTAGGCCATACAAGGATTTCTTCAGTAAGCAGACTTTGTCACTCTCATGTTTAATCTCGAATCCTGGTGGTTGAACCATATAGATGATCTCATTTAAATCCCCATGCAAAAAATCTGTTTTTACATCCATTTGTTCTAGTTCCCAGTAATTCAAGGCTACTAAGACTAAAATAGTTCTAATGGTTTTATATTTCACTACGGGTGAGAAACTTTATGTGTAATCAACTTCCTCTACCTGTGTAAAACCTTTAGCAACTAACCTAGCCTTGAATCTTCTTGGTTAAGATGCAGTGGCTCCCTCTTTTAATTTAAAAATCCACTTACAGTCCACGGGTTTCTACTTTATTGGTATGTTTACCAAAATCCAAGTTTTATTCGTAATTAAGGACTGTATCTCTTCATGCATTGCAGCCTTCCATTTATCTACATCCAGATTGCTCATTACTTCAAAATAATCCTTGGGTTCAACTTCCTGCAAGCTTTCAGCTGTATTCAAAGCATATGCAATCATGTTCCCTCCAGTGTATCTTTCAAGTGGCTTGATAATTCTTCTTTGTTTATCTCTTGACAGGAGATATTCATCTAGATTTCCAGATGTATCATTGTGATCCTGTGCTATATCTAGTTCAGCTTCCCGATCTTCCTGAGGTGTATGTTCAGTTTGAGAATCCGGGAGCTCATCATCCTGTTGAGGGAATGTCTCCACCTCAAACTGAAGCTCTTATGTTGTAGATGGTCCTGTTCCTACAAAGATAGGAGAACTAGCAGTATCTTATTTTTCTTTCACATATGGCATATGATTTTCGTTAAAAATAACATCTCTACTTATTATGATTTTGAAATTGGGACCATTCCTAACACATAGTCTGTAACCTTTAACACCTTCAGGATATCCTAGAAAGATACATGGAACTGATCTAGGATCTAATTTTTCTTCCCTCTAATGTGCATAAGCAACACATCCAAAGACCCTTAGGTTACTTAAATTTGGAGGTTTGCCATTCTAGCATTCTTTAGGGGTCTTTAAATCAATAGGCTTAGAGGGGGACCTATTAATTAAGTAACAGGCTATTGTAACAGCCTCTCTCAAAAAAGGTTTAGGTAATCCTACCGTAAATAACATACATCTTACTCTCTCCATGAGAGTTCTATTCATCTTCTCAGCTATCCCATTTTGTTGGGGGTCTTTTTCACTGTCTTGTGTCTCAAAATACCATTTTCTTTACAAAAATTAGTAAAGATTTCATGGCAGAATTCCATGCCATTGTCTGTTCTTAGGGCTTTTAACTTCCTGTTAATTTGATTTTCTACTAGGGCTATCCATTGTTGAATTTATCAAAACAAGGATCTTTAGATTTTGAAAGGTAAACCCAAAATTTCCTAGAGAAATCATCAACCACGGAAAGAAAGTACCTGGAACCTCCATGTGTGGAATTCTCTCTGGCTCCTATAAATCGACATGGACATATTTTAGAGGCCCTTTTGCTCTGAAGGAAGATGATGTGAATTTCAATCTATGTTGTTTGCCTAGGACACATTGTTCAAAGAAGTCCAAGTGCCCAATTTTGTCCTTTCCCAACAAGCCCTGCTTGTTGAGTTATTGTAGACCCCTTTCACTTACATGCCCCAAATTTTTATGTCATTTTGTTGCATTTTCTTTGTCTTTAATGGCAATGGCTGTAGTGCCGGTTACAGCGGTTCCCTGAAGCACATAAAGGCCTTGATGCTTATCTCCATTTAGAATCACAAGAGGGCCTTTAAGAACCTTTAATACTCCACCTTTAGCTTTGTAAGAAAAACCAACATCATCTAGTGCCCCTAATGAAATTAGGTTCCTCCTCAACTCTGGGATGTGCCTAACATTCTTTAAAACATGAGATGTTTCATTTGTCAACTTTAGTGTGATTGAACCAATGCATGTGACTGTACATAAATTATTATTCCCCATTATAACCTTTCCACCATTTATTTCTTCATAATCAGATAACCATATCCTACTAGGGCACATATGGTATGTACAACCAGAGTCTAAAATCCACTCATCCTCAAATTGACTGGTTGTGATAGCCAACATCTCAGAACTATCATAACCATCCACTTGATTCGCTGAGGCTGTTTCTCCATCACTTAATTTATGTTTTGACAGCTTCTTTTCCCATTCTTTACAGAATCTCTTGATATGGCCAATCTTGTTACAGTAGTAACATTTTCTTTGGCCTTGTCTTGACTTAGATATTGAATTTGGCCTAAACTTAGGCTTACTGTTATCTCTTTTAGTTGGTCTTCCCAGAGAAAACAGACCTCCGTCTCCATGAGTATCCTTTCTTTGAGACATCTCCATTTTGATTTCTAGATCTCGTTATCTCAAAGCAGATAAAACATGATCAAGAGTAAGACTATCCCTGCCATATTTAATGGTGTTTTTCACCTCCCTAAAGGTCTCAAGCAAAGAGATTAGGAGAATTACAGCTTGGTTTTCTTCTTCTACCTTTTCACCAATATTTGCTAAATCTATGACAATTTTGTTAGAATCATCTAGATTTTTCTCAAGACTTTTACTGGTATCCATCTTAAACCCAAATAAGCTTTGCTTGAGATAAATCTTATTTGTAAGAGATTTTGTCATAAAAAGTTGCTCAAGTTTGAGCCATACCTTAGCAGTAGTGTCTTCCTCATTAACCTGCCTCAGAACATTATTTGCTAGGTAAAGGATTATTGTTGAGTAGGCGATCTCCTGCATCTTGTCTTTCTCTTCATTCCTTGCCTTTACATCTTTCATATCTCCCAACACCTTCGCCACCTTTTGTTGAACGAGAATTTCCCTAAGTTTCTTCCTCCATAGGCCGAAATGTCATGTTCCGTCAAATTTCTCATTTTCAAACTTTGCCTTTTCCATTCTTTAAGATTTCTTCAAGATCTTGATCAAGATTCTTCAATGACTCTTGAGTCTTATGCCAGCAACATAAAACCGTCGGTTCTAATACCACTATTAGAACAACTCTAACACCAAGACTCAAGATTGAATCAAGAAAACACACAGAACAACAACGAGTTTTATACAGGTTCGGCCAAAAGAAAAATTGACCTACATCCTGTTTGAGCTATCTCACAAGAGCTCTTTCCATTATTTAATTTTGATTACACCCTCAATCACTCAACAATTACAGAAGAGAACCCATGAACCCTAAGTTCTTGACCCAGAGAAATCCCTAGGCTAAAATTACAAAGATGATTACTCAACTTGGAACATAACCCAGAAATCTGCTCAATACCCAACAAGACTATCGATAGATTTTCTCTCTCTAGATCTTAGATAACTTCTCACAGAGTTTCTCTCACTATCTGTAATCTCAAAATACAAAGATGAAGAAGAAGACTATTCAACAATAGACGTAGCATTTATATACTCAAAGAAGAAAGCCACATGTCGGTAAAGAAAGGCTGTCTTCCACATGTCACTTTCTTATTGGTAGTCTCCTTAGTTTAAACGTTGTGTTTCAGTTCTTCCTTTACTTAAATGACAGGCTAAGGGAATGTAATCTATCTTATACTCACTGTCATTTTAGTGGGATTATCTCAATAGAGCGGTAGCAAGCTCAGGCTCTGGGGAGCATACAGAAAGAGAGCTGTAGCAAGCTCGTACTTCGAAGAGCATATAAAAAGAAAGCAGCCCTGAGTATGCTTCTTACAAAGGCATCATAAAATACTTTAGTTGAGATTGTTGTGAGAATTTCAATGTTCTCCGGGGGTAAAATATAGCATATATAGCATAAGAGCCACATATAATCATATTCAGAGAAGAGATTTTGTACTAACCTTATCTTTTTGTACTTTGTAGCAGTACATTCTCACAGAGCCCATCATTCCGACATTAGGTCACTAGGCTCCCTCTATGGAGAATACAACTCTGATTTCTATTGAGGATAGCCTAAGGGTGGTGAAGACACCAGACTCTTTACAGAGGTCTCTAGCGCACCCAAGAAGATATAAGGTAACACACATGGTTGATTTTACCAAGATTCTTCATGCATAAAGACCTTGCTTAACTTTCTTGTTTTCTTTCTCAGGCAGTGGCAATGAAGACAATTAGGCATAATGTCTGCCTTTACCGAGCTCGTGATCAGTCAGACTCAGAGGACGACAAGGAGGTGCTAGTCGTAGAGCACACTTCACATAATCTTCATAGCCTGCATATATTTTAACACATCTCTTGTTTTCGTAATGCCCAGGAACAAGAGGAAGCAGTCCTAGAGAAGAGTGATAAGACTCTAGAGAATCAACCTTGTGGAGTCAAATGAGTTTCTTTGGAGCATGAAGTCGTGCCAGCAGAGGAAGTAGTTCCGAGTCCTAGAGATGCGACCACAGAGGCGAGTGGCAAAGCAATGCTCCAATCTCCCCGAATAGCAGGCCTGGGAGGCGAATACTCAAGGTGAGAACTAAGTAGATTGGTTGGCTTATATTAGACTTTGTTCTTTTATAACCCCACTTTTACATCTTTATAGGGTGAGGACATCAATTGCTCCAGTAGAGGTTACTCTTCCATCGTGAGGCCCTGCCTCAAAGCAAGAGAAGGTAAGTTCATAGTTGCTTCATTTGAGTGTTGTTGTCACTTGCTATGACTTGATATCATATATGTCATTCCTATTCCTTTGCTCATTCTCATCACAGGGTGGACTCTCAAAGGATCCGACTAACGAGGATAGAACTATGGTGGAAGTCAACATGCTGACAAAGTAGGCCATCTCAGAGAAGAGTCAAGTCCCTCTGGAAGGAGCTTCGACTCCTCCAGAGGTACTAGTCATAAGGGATGGTTTAAAGCAGGTAGCTTTGGAGGGCAATGTAGAAGAAAGTCCCATTGGCGAGGAGGAAAACATCACTCTAAATCACCCTTTCCATGAGGAGATTAGGGCATTCCTATCCGTGCTAAGCTCCGGGAAGCCTTCATCATAGAAGATTGAGAATCTTGTCACATATAGTGTCCCTCCAGAGGTAGCTTCGTTGCTGTCTTGCTCCCTTGATCACTATCTGAATACTTTATCAGAGGCGATGACAACTTTTATGAAGTCCTTCTTGGCTCCCTGCCTTGGTCTCTTGCTCCTCAGCATGGATTGCACCCTTTTCTTGGAGATCACAAAAAGAGACGCTGGAAATATGGAAAGACACTTGCACTGATCTATCCCTCAGCGGCCTTAAAATCTCATTCTTTGCTCCAATGATCACAAGGGTAGCCAAAGCAGTGTTCATTTGCAACAGAATTAATGCTCAGAGAGACGCATTGGAGACCCGAATAACAGAGCACTAGAGGAAATTAGAGAAGTTGGAGTAGCAACTCACGAACAACCAAGTTTCAACGGAGCAGCAGCAGTGCTCGGAGGATAGGCAACATTTTGAGACTTACAACATCATCTTCAAACTTTTCCGCGTATGACGCCATTATGCAATGAGGGACCAACCCTCCAAATTTCTGAACACTATTGTACTTTGCTCCGGAGGAGAAGTCATTGTTAGGAATGGTATCCTAGAAACATGAGATATAATAGGATATTTATTATTTATTTAATAAAAGAGTTTATTAATTATTTTATGTGCATATATTTATGAATATTTTATGAATATTAGTGAAAATTTCATGATTATTTATGTGACCTTAAACATTGTACATAAGTGTTATATGCAAGAGGATAATGTTTAAAGATACTAATCAAATGATGTTCGTAATGAATTTAATTAAAGTTTATAATCTTTAATTAAAATATTATTAATACATGTCATTTCCATTTAGAATGGAATTGTGTTATCTGCACTGTTAATATGACGAGATATTAAATGAGTGTATTTCGCATAATGAGATTATGTGGAATAGGGACACAATAACAATATGAATTTCTAATAATTTCTGTTTATAGAAATTCTAATTGAGTCTATCGATGGTCATATATGGAACAATCTTAATCCCGAGTTCTTAGCAGACTCCTATTTATGGATTTGTGTCTTTTGATTTACTCGGTACAGATTCTGAGATCTTGAATCCTATTCGTTGTATTTTGGGGATATGATGAAGTGGGTAGCCGAGAATGTTGTTATACAAGATGGAATCCATTCATCTTGAGAAAGAATCAGATAAATAATTCTCTTGAGAGTTGATTCGGTATTTGGACCAGTAGGAGGTCCAATTCATGAATTTATTTTATTAATCACTGTCTATTAGAGAATTAATGGTACTCAAGGATAAAGATATAGTTTAAGAGGTTAACGGATTTCTCCTAACTCTAATTATGAATTATTTATGGAGGATTGATTTATATGCAGTGACTATATAAAATGGACACTTCACAATTTAGAAGTAATTTTATGTCAATAATTATGAGAGTGCAATTCAAAGTTTATAGTGGAGTAACTATTGTAATTAATAGAATTATTTAATCAATGAAACTAGTTAATTAATTATGAATTTTATTAGAGCTCAAAATTATAGGTCCATGAGTTTCTGCGTCGTCCTTGTAATTCTACAAAACACTAAAAGGGCAAAATGGGAATTTTAGAATTACAGAATTCTAAAATTAAATACTCAAGGATAATTAATTGAGAATTGATTATTATTTAAATAATATGATTATTTAAATTTTAGAATACACATGTGAAGGTGTTCACATGGTGTGAATGCAAGGCACAATGTGAACACATATGAAATTACCCATTTAAGTTATTTGATAAGTTGTTCAATTTAGAATTCAAATTAATTTGAGTTTGACTTAAATTAGAATTTGAATTTTAGTCAAAATTGGACTGTTGGATAAATGCAGAATCTTGCCGCTAATCCCTTGCAGATATGCGCCAAGCACAAGGAGGGGATATCCCTGTGGTGGCCGGCCATATAGAAATTAAGGAGAAGTAATTTCCTTCCAAATTCAATTTGAAGTGGGTGATAATTAATAAGCTTTATCTTGGAGATGAAGTGTAGACTTATTATGGGAGTCTAACTACTATTATATAAATAAGAGATCGTAGAAAATTGGAGATTACAATTTTTGCTCTACTAAGTGTTAGTGGCCGGTTTTCTATAGAGAGCGGGAAGGAAAAATTTTTCTCCAACAAAATTCCATGTCGTGCATGTGTCGGTGTTCGTGGAAACCTTGACTGTTCTTGGTAATCCCGTTTTGTTTCAGGTGTGCCCAAACACACGTTCTTTGTAGATTCAAGGAATTGATGAGGAAGATTCAGGTGTTCTAAACTAGCATTAGAGCAAGGAACGTTGAGGTCAAAGAACATAAGTTATCATCCTAATCGGCTGCTAGGTATAATTCCTAATATGGTTCTTGGTAAATAAATTAATATGATTAATTTATTCGTGCATAAATTAATATAATCTATAGAGTATCTCAAAAGTCTTATAAAATTTTTTGTTATACACGATCCGTTACCCACACGCTTCTACATCCGAGATCCTTTCGGAAACTAACATGTGTCAAATGCTCTAGCGACGACTGTTTAGCCAAAAATGGAAAGGGTCGCTCTGGAGCTGGTCTTGCTGGTTCCCGAATCGAATTCGGGTGCGGAAGCGTGGGGATGAAAAACAGCGGATCGTGTATAACAAAATTTTTCATAAAACTTTTGAGATACTCTATAGATTATATTAATTTATGCACGAATAAATTAATCACATT
>NW_010367622.1:2013359-2014063 GCF_000414095.1 Morus notabilis
TTAAACACTCGAATTTCCACAAACACCAACGCATGCACGATGTGGAATTTTTTGGAGAAAAATATTTTGTTCTCTTTTTCCTCTATGAGAATTTCGGCCACACTCAATTAGGGCTGAATAATGTGTCAAAAATTGTCTCTACAATTTTCTATCTTTCTCATATTTAAAGAGAAGAAGTCAAACTTCAAAATAGAATCAAATCCTTATCTCCAATTTTTGAATTTGGAACAAAAAATCCCTTCCCCTTATCCACTTGGTGGCCGGCCACACTCTAGGGTTTTATCCCTGTGTGTGGTGCCTATCTCAGATAGGGAAGGAAGAGATTTTATCCTTTATCCAGTAGTCCAATTTTAATTTAGATTCAAATTCGAATTTAAGTCAAACTTAAATTAATTTGAATTCTAAATTGAACAACTTATCAAATAAGTTTAAATGGATAAATCTAGATATGTTCAAATTCAAATTTAAATAATCACATTATTCAAATAATAATTAATTCTCAATTAATTATTTTCGAGTATTTAATTTTAGAATTCCGTAATTCCAAAATTCCCATTTTGCCCTTTGTGTCTGGTAGAATTACAAGGACGACGCGGGGACATATGGACCTATAATCCCGAGCTCCAATAAAATTAATAATTAATTAAACACTTTAATTAATTAATTAATTCTATTAATTCCAATAGTTACTCCACTATAAACTT
>NW_010367622.1:2021988-2036572 GCF_000414095.1 Morus notabilis
TTTGATATAGTCATTACATATAGATCAATCCTCCATAAATAATTCATAATTAGAGTCAGGTAGAATCCGTTAACCTCTCTAATTACATTTTTATCCTTGAGTACCATTGATTCTCTAATGGATAGTGATTCATAAAACGCATTCATGAACCAGAGCGCTCTTACTAATCCAAGTACCGAATCAACACTCAAGAGAATTATTTATCTGCTTCTTTCTCAAGAAGGAATGGATTCCATCTCGTATAATAACATTCCCAGCTACCTATTTCATTATGTCTCCAAAATACAAGAAATAGGATTCAGGGTCTCGGAATCCGTACCGAGTAAATCAAAAGACATAAATCCATAAATAGGAGTTTGTTAAGAACTCAGGATTAAGATCATCCTATATATGACCATCGGTAGACTCAATTAGAATTTCTATGCTTAACGGAAATTATTAGAAATTCATATTGTGTCTGTGTCCATGTTCCACATAATCTCATTATGCGAAAATACACTCATTCAATATCTCGCCATATTAACAGTGCGAATAACACCGTTCCATTCTAAATGGGAATGACATGTATTAATAATATTTTAATTAAAGATTCTGAACTTTAATTAAATTCATTATGAACAATTACTTTTGATTATTATCCTTAAACATTATCCTCTCGTATACAACACTTATATACCATGTTTAAGGTTACATAAATAATCAAGGAATTTTATTTGATATTCATAAAATATTCATAAATATATGCACATAAAATGATGAATAAACTCTTTTATTAAATAAATAATAAATATCCTTTTACATCTCATGCTTCTAGGACACTATTCCCAACAGGTCTAACGTGTGTTTAGACCTCCAAGAATTGAAGCGTCCACGAAGCACTAAATTTAGTCAAACACTCTGTGATTTCCAAACTTGGGGAATGACCAATGTCAGTGAGAATTCTGTATTTGGTCTCTTAATACACCCATTTTTGGCCAATTTATTTGTCAAAGATGAAAGCCACCTGATATAATGGCTCCAGTAGAAAATAGTTCATACAAGACTCCATTAGGGTATGATTGTACGGCTCTAGAGCAACTGCCAAAATCTTCCAAACTTCTCCTATAAATACCCCCTTCTATCAACACTTCAAAAAAGAAAAAAAAAAGAAACACTCAGACCATTCTTATACTTGATCATTTATAAAGGTCTATTCCTTACTAAAACTCTGAGTAATATTTCTCTGAGAGAAAACCTTTTGTGTTAAAGGCTATGTGTTCTTCAAGCATGTGTTCTTCAAGCTTAAACTGAGAAAAATACATATTCACAAAGTAGATATTAAAATATATTTCTCCAGAATCTTTCTTTTACAAACAATATTTAAAACAATCCGTAAAATCCAAGGAAAATAATACAACTCTGGGAGAGTGTCGACCAATATAGTTTATATACAGAAATATAGTACACCTCAGAATTAAAAACTGTAAATTCAAAACAAATGAACCACTTCGAATCTCGCACCTTTAATCCATTAGCATCCACTTGCCATGCTGTAAATCTAAACTGCTAACTCTGAAGGGGGGACGAAAGGCCCAATAGGATATAATTTATAAAACTGAATAAATAAATGGAAGTACAGGCTCGAATGAATCATTCAGAACCAAACAACCTTTTTCTGAAAGGAAAATAAACTTAAATTACTGGTTTCAGGCACCAGTAAGTAATTTAATGATAAATTACTTACAACCATTGTAAGGCCAATCACCACCGTAGTGGCCCGTACGGGTTTCGGATCCTGCCCCTAAGGATACGATCTCCATATCCTGATCTCTAGGCCATCAGCATTGTTACCATTTCTTAAAACATCTTACTTCAACAAAATATCCGTTAAACCTTGATTCAGTTCATTATGAATTCAATAGCATAAATCATGCTATTTCCTTAAAATACTTTTCTTTATAAAACATGTTTTGTCTTAAAAATATTTCCATAGGTCAAAACACTTTAAAGCAAGGCTAACAAGGACGTGGACAATAATATCCTACCTCTTGACAATTTAGTCTACGGATAACTTCACGTTGTCCAATCGTCTATTTTTGAAGCTCCCTGTCTGATCGCTCCGCTAATTTCGTAATCAAAATAATGTTTTAGATCTTAGTTCTCACCTCTAAAACAATTCTAGTTCAACTATGTTCAATTGCTTCCTACCAGTGTGCATTGACTCAAATCCAAGGTTGGTAACCAATTTTCATGATTCAATTTGGAATTCTTTAAAAATCAAAACTCAAACAATTAATTTGGTTTCCAATTGAGATTTAGCTCGAAAAATAAGTTTTAAAAAATTTCGCCAGCTGTAAGGAAAATGCCAAAACCTGCAGTTTGAGTTTAGTTCCAAAACAAATTCTCAGGAAATCACTAAAACTAGTTTCCAAACACTTCAACAAGTTCAGTAACTGAAAACCCCCAAATTTAATCAAAGTTTAACCACAATTTGTTCAAATATAATCCCTAACACAAATTCATCAAATCTAGCCAAAAATTACACTTTCTCAAGTTAGAAATTCAAATCAAGGAGTGGGTTTCAAGGGCTTTTACCTCAAATTAGTTGATTGAGCCATTCTCTCTCTTTTCTCTATTTCTTTTCTTCTTCTCCTGCTTTGGCTGGAACCCAAAAGAGAGAGAAAGAGGGGGGAAAATGAGAGAAAGTGAGAGTAAGGTTGGGAGAGAGAAGCTAGCGGTGAAGGAAGCAGAGGAGAGAGAGAAAAGGAAAAGAAAGAGAAGAGAGAGAGAGTGGCGTGGAAGCTGCGGGAGGGAAAGAGAAAAAGAAAAGAAAAGAAAAGAGAGAAAAGGAAAAAAGAAAGGAAAGAAAAAGAAAAAGAAAAAGAAAAAGGGAAAAATATATTAAGGAATATTTAGAGAAAAAGGAAATAAGTGTATTTTTAAAATTTTTGGAGTGAAATTTTTAAAACTATAAGTAGTTAAAATTTCTTGAAAATAACTTAGAAATGATATTTTAATGACATGATTAATTAATAAAATTAGTATTAGGCACAATAATATATCACAATTAATGTAATTAAACATACTTAGTTCTTCCGGTTGTTACATAATATCCACACTCTCCGAGTCAAATCTCCATCAACCATTCGGTTACTCCTCACACCATACTTCGTCCATGTGATCTCTATGACTATATCCGAACTCTTCCCATGCTTGAGTTGACGTCTTCGTAAGGTGGCGACAAAGTAGGCCCTAGAATTCATTTTCTTCGACTTACTTTGGGCCTAACTGATCCCTTCTTCTCTGTTGGAGGTCCAACCGTACAAGCTCCTCTATGGACGCCGTGTGTTTCATCTGCGTCAGCATTGATACCATCAAATCCAGTACTTACACGTGTATACTTTGTACACGTCGTACCCACCGAATCTACAAGGCCCCAACAATTGTCTTCCACGTAAGGAAACTATATCTTCTGTAATTACGCAAAAAAGAGGCTAGATCAACTCCAAAAGGGCAATGAATCATGCATGATCAATCAACTATGAGGAGAACCACTTAAGGAAAGTCATATGGCACTTAAGAAGCAAAAAAAATCACGAATTTAAGGCAAAATCACTCAGAGAATCAAGAAACAACTCGTGGAGCCTCTTCTACTATAAATACAAGGCACTTAGACATCTTTGAGGACACGCGACATCATCTTCTTAAGCACGCACAAGCTATCACATTCACTTACAACACTTTATCTATTATTTACTTTATTTTCCAGCATACATTTCTCTCTCTTATCTCGTTCTTCTCACAATGACTCTTGTAACGCTTTTCAACACTCATAATGAAACCATTGGCGCCCTACAATGGACGTACCTTACATTATCAGGGGAACCCCTATAAATTCCTGTGTCTTTTTACTAGTTTTATTTATTTTCACGTTTACTAACTCTCTCATTCTCGTAGCAGATCAATTTCACTAATCGATGACTCCTAACTTAGTCATTAGCCCTTGATTCTCTAATTGTAGATTTTACCCTCTACAAAGAGCAAAATGAAAAAGTGAGGGACGATATAATAAAATCTATCCTACAGTACATTGTCTTGTTTATCGTTGTTCGTAATAGCTAATACGTAATAACTTTTGTGTAACTGATAACATAAAGAAAAAACTCTCCTAAAGTAATGAATCTTTCTTGTTTGCTATATCTTTAAACTATCAGATTATCCATTTCCATGAACCATTTTAATACCATTTATTTTGATAATAGTTAAACTCCACGTGCGATGGACATGGGGAGTAATCTGCGTATTAACTTTTAATCATCATGTTATTATTAAAAACATATTAAATCTAAACATAAAATCCCAAAAAGAAACAAAATGGGGAAAAAAAGTTTTCAGGTAAGAAGCCAAAAAATGAGTAAAAAAAAAAAGGATTAAAATGAAGAAATAAATAATTTTTGGGGCAAAAAGAATCAAAATTAAAAAATAAAGTTTTAAAAAAAGCTAAAATGAAAAAATTTAAAACAAAAGGAACCAAAATGGAAAAAAAAAAAAAAAACAAACAAACAAAATTTCAGGACAAAAAAGCGTTAGAAAAGGACTAAGACGAAGAAATAGATAAGTTATTGGGAAAAAGTGACCAGAACAAAAAAAAATAAAGTTGTAAAAACAAAAATTAGTTTAAAAAGGACTAAAATGAAGAAATAAATAAGTTTTAGCGCAAACAGAACCAAAACAAAATATAAAATAAAATTTCAGGACAAATATTAATAAAAGAGTAAGCAAATGACTAAAATGAAGAAATAAATAAGTTTTAGGGTGATTAGCAAAAAAAAAAATAACTTTTAGCGTAAAAGGAACCAAAACAAAAAAAAAATAAAGTTTCAAGGCAAAAGTAAAAAAAAAAGGTATAAAAAGTCTAAAATGAAGAAATAAATAAGTTTTTGTGGAAAAGAAACCAAAACAAAAAAAAAATTAGGCAAAAATAAAAAAGGGTAAAAAAAAGGAGTAAAATGAAAAAAAATAAGTTTAGAGTAAAAAGAATCAAAACGAAAAAAATAAAGATTTAGAGCAAAAATAAAAAAAATATAAGAAAAAGATCAAAATAAATAAATAAATAAATTTTAGGGCAAAAGAAATAAAAAAATAAAATAAAATTTCAAGATGATAATAATAAAAAAGGGAAGGGACTAAAATGAAAAAATATATAAATTTTAAGATAAAATGTAAAAAGAAAAAAGTGGAGGACTTAAAAAAAAGGAGGGAGGGGCATGCATTTCTACCAAAACGCCCACAAAAAGTGAAAGCACATTGTGCTTTCTTATATATAGATAATCAATTGGTATAGGTGTCACAGAAACTTACTAAACAATGTGGTATGTACAAGTAGTGTACAGATGGTATATGTGGCACATTGTACAAGTAGTGTACAGATGGTATATGTGGCACATTGTACAAGTGCATAATCTGACGCAAAATGTTTAAGAATATCACGGATATTAAATACTATTATTAATAAAAAATGAATTTTATTTGTGAATTTCACATTGTAAATTTATCTTTTATTAATAAATGGTATTAAGTATCACTGTATCTTATAACATTGTTCAGATCTACGATCAATTGAACAAATTTTATTACAAGTGCGGATGTGGGGTCGTGGTCTTCGTTCTACAGGCACAACGTGTGGCTTATTTTGAGCCACGTCCAAACAGTATCTTTTTCTCTCTGGTTGGTACCTCACTCGTATAGCTCAGTTCGTTAAACATAGTTGTTCACTGCACAATATATTATATACATTACATACATATATATATATATATTAATTTGTGTGTATATATACACACAAGCACACATAAACACGGAAAACTATATTGAGCTACGATACATTAAACAATTTCGATATTATTGTTCCATTTCATTGTTTCTTTACTTGATTCTTCTTTCTTTTCTTTTTTCTTAACTTTTTCCCCCTCTGCTTATGCATTTACTTTTAACCAAATTGAAACAGAGAAAAGTATCACATTCTGGACCATGGAAAGACCAACAGTAGGGAAGAAAATTGCGAATGTATATCTCAGGCAAGGATCCGGAACAGATTGTCAAGAGAATCCAAACCCAAACACAGCAACCACATCGACAGTGGACGACCCGGATTCCACAGAAATAAGCATTTTCGACGCCGAGAAGTACTTCAACGAACTAACCCTTCTGGAAGCTCAAAAGCCGACCATCATTAATGGTGGCAACAGGGTTCTTCCGGCAGAGAACGTTATCATCGAGCCTCCGAGATTCTCCTCGGCGTCGTCGTCAACCATAGACGGTCATTCAAGCTTTTATCGGAACTACAGGACTCGATCTTTCCGCTCCGCCGCCACCCCAACCGCCTCGTCGGAGGCCAGCTGGAACAGCCAGACGGGCCTCCTATCGGTCCAGCCGGGAGCCATGGCAGTGTCTCTTCGAAACCCTCTCTCTCCAACCGAAAAGAAAAGCGCCGGAAATTTGCCGGCATCGCCTTCTCCCTCAACGTCATTTAGGTGGCTTAGCTTGACACGAAAATGTCCTTGTTCTTGCAATAAATCTGTCCAAGTTAAGGAGAAATCAGTCCAGAAAAGACCGGAAAATTTACTGCCAGCACGAATCCCGACATCCTCAGCTGAATGCCGGTTATTGCGTAGCAGCCAAATCCTTAGAGGTGTCTCAAAGACTTCATCCATGGCGGAAATTAGGACGATTTCCATGCAAAACTGGTGTCAAACTACTCCTCTTCAGCGACGAAACTCTCGTGAAACAAGATCACCGTTCTCGTCCTCTTCAAATGATCCTCCGAAATTGCAGGTTTTGTACGAGAATAACAAGGATTTAGGTGGATCGGCAATCAGAATTAGGTCGTCTTTTACGGATCATGGCAGTGGTGGCAATTCTAACGCTACTGCTACTGCCGCTGGATTTACATTTCCAATACTAAACGTAGATGGCGGTATACTACAAAAAAATTCTGTGGAAGATCCATCTCGCGACTCCCTCGAAGTTTTCCGACCGTCCAATGATCATCAACAACCGTCAACAAGCAGGAAGAACTCCGATCAATTCCCGAGATCAGATCGACCTAATCATCAGGTCTTCACGTTCCCTGCAAGTCCTAGTACTCGGATGAAAAACGTCGACGTCGACGACGTTGCCAGTGATGCCAGCTCCGACTTGTTCGAGATAGAAAGCTTTTCGACTCAGACAACGACAACGACGATGACGACAACAACGGCCACTCCGGCTCACCCGCCGCCAATCTTCCTTTACAGGAGGGACTCCATGGAGGAAGCTGCTGCAGCTTCTTCCAGCTTCCAAGCTTTCCGCAGGCTGGGGCCAAGCGCCGTCGTAGAGGGTATGTACGACGAGCCGATGACGCCAACGACAGAGTGCTTTTATGAGCCAAGCGAGGCAAGTATCGACTGGAGCGTGACGACGGCGGAGGGGTTTGACCGAGCGAGCATAGCGAACGCATCGGAGGCTGACTATGGCGATTTCGCTGCAACAGAAGTTCCGGTGCCGGAGAAGAGTAGGCGTAAGTCGTCCGGAAATGGAGGATTGCTGATGAGCTGCAGGTGCGAGAAGGCCGTGAGTGTTGGCCATCCGGGCCCACGGCCCGTGAAGCTGGCTGGGCCCATGCTGGGTGGTTATGCCGGGGATCAGCAACATCCAGTGGGTCCCGGGATATCGAGCTCCACAATGGCCATGTGGGCGGTGGGGCACAAGCTGTGAAAGAGCCAATGTGTTTCAAGACTCGCACAGCTTTTCTTGTCTATTGTTTTTTACAACAAAATCACTTATCAGAGAGAAGAGAAGGCTCTGTGAAGACATTTCACGAACATGTAGTGTTCATGCATGCATGGCACGCCTTGTCCGCATCCAGTTTCCATAAAGCCAGTGCTCTCTCACTCTATCTGATCACTTGCTTTGTCGTTATAATGTTTTCTGAATTCGAACTTATTTGCCGAGAGAGAGTTTTCAATAATCCCTTTTACAATCTTTTTAACGTTTCTTTCTCTAATCTTTCTATGATATTATTTATTTTTTTATTTTTGGTATATAATATAATATAACAAAGAAGCATCAATCTCACTTTAAACATAAATATATCTGTTGGAGTGATTCCAACACCAAACTCGCAGGAATTTTAAGAAACTATAAAATCAACAAGAATAAGAACGTAGGAGATTTGTTTGACCGAGGTTCGGAATAAAATTCCTATATTCCCGTTAAGCTCTTCCGCAGAAAGACTCTTTTCACTATTCAGAGAAAGTACACCCTCAATTCCTCACAAACCCGATATTTCCTCAGAATACAAAAAACTCACACCCAAGAGATGAAATTAAGCGTACAACAAGATGAATTCCCAGTGAAAGAACAAAACCCAAGAACTCTCCCAGATCCCCTTGTTCCCCAGCTTACAATTTCTCTCTTTCTCGGAAAACCCTAGAGTTTATCTCTCTAGAAATCTCTTCTGAAGAATACCACTTTCTCTCTCTTCGTTTGTTTTCCCGTGAAGAAGCAAATGAGGTGAATAATGTGGTTCCAAGTCTTCCAAAACCATATATAGTAATAATGGTCAACAAGTAAACAAACCTTGCCACGTGTCCTATTTTGATTAGCTGAAGCTCTCAAAATATCCAGCTCGGCAAGACAGTCCTATAGCTGCCCCAAACAACATGCGTTTATGCCCTGGGATGCCTTTCTCTGTTGATGTCGTATTTATGAGATTATCCTTACAAATTCCACCTTAATCTCAAAAACGAACGACATTGTCTTTGAATAAGAAACTCCTTCTGCGGATGTCATTGCTCAGACTTGATAATTCAAGTCTTTCCAATGCCTAGCAAGTCCAGACACTTATGAAGCTTGCTAGCACTGATCACCTTTGTTGCCATATCTGATGGATTGTCCTCTGTGTCAATCTTTTCCAATAGAACTACTCCTTATTCCACCTTCTCTCTGATGAAATGATGCCTCACATCGATGTGCTTTGTCTTCTCATGGTAGACTGGATTTTTACACAAATGAATTGTTGAATGACTATATGAGAAAATGGTTGTTGGCCCTTTTAACACCTCTAACTCCTTTAGCAGTCCTTGTAACCACATTGCTTCTTTAAAACCTTCGGTTCCTGCAATGTATTCAGCCTCAGTACTTGATAATGCTATGACCGGTTGGAGTTGTGACTTCCAACTTATACAATTTCCATCCAAGGTCATCATATATTCTGATGTAGATCTCCTCATGTCCCTATCACCTGCAAAATCAGAATCCACAAAACCCTCCAAGATCAAGTGATTAGTTATGTATCTATAAGTAAGACCATAATCAATAGTGGAATTAACATACTTTAATAACCACTTCATAGCTAACCAATGATCTGGACCTGGGTTTGTCATATATTTACTTAATACACTCATAGAATAGGCTAAATCAGGTCTAGTACAGATCATGGAGTACATGAGTGATCCTACATCACTAGCATATGGGATTTTAGCCATTTTAATCTTATCTTCCTTAATTGAGGGAGATTGATCGGCTGAGAGTTTGAAATGTCCTGCAAGGGGGACTTTCACACTCTTAGAATTCTCTATTAAGAATTTCTTGATCACTTTCCTAAGGTAATCTTCCTGTGATTAGCATAACACCTTGTGCTGCCTATCCCTTTTAATGTCAATTCCTAAAATCCTCTTAGCATTACCTAGGTCTTTCATATCAAACTCAGAACCTAGGAGTCCTATTACTTTCTTAACAACATCAATAATAGCACTAGTAATTAGCATATCATCTACATATAATATAATATGACATATACTGCAAACTTAGTACCAATATCTTTAAAATATAGGCATGAATCATAATGACTCCTAGTAAAACCAGTTTGAGTAACATAGTGATCAAACCTTTTGTACCATTGGCGTGGAGACTGCTTGAGGCCATATAATGATTTTTTCAGGAGACAAACCTGTTTCTCCTTTCCTTTAGCCTCAAACCCCGGTGGTTGAGACATATAAATTGTTTCCTTCAAATCTCCATGGAAGAAAACAGTCTTCACGTCCATTTGTTCTAATTCCCAATGTTCATGAGCCACCAATGCTAAGATGGTTCTTATTTATGGTCTTGTATTTTACTACAGGGGAGAAAATTTCTGTGTAATCTACACCTTCTACTTGTGTAAACCCCTTGGTAACTAATCTTGCCTTAAACCTCCTTGGGTCTTTCGATGACAAACCTTCCTTGATTTTGAATACCCATTTGCAGTCCACTGCTTTTTGGTACTTGGGTTTCTTTACTAGAACCCAAGTGTTATTCTTTCTCAAGGATTGCATTTCTTCTTCCATAGCTGCTCTCCATTGGCTTGCATGTGAACCACTTACAGTCTCTGTGAAGTTCTTTGGTTCTTCTGTTTCCATTTCCTCGGCTATGTTGAGGGCAAGGGCGATTAAGTTCCTTCCATCATATCTCTGTGGTGGTCTTATATTTCTCTTTGGCCTATCCCTTGTCAGTTGATATTGATCTAAATTTTGGATTGGTATGGGCTGTTCCTCTTGTGCAGGTCCACTGCCTTCTTCATCTTGTTCATTCAGTTGAGTGTTTTGTTCATGAGTTTCTTCACTGCCCTTAGATAGACTGTCTGTTTGCTCTTTAGAATGTTCCACCTCAAATTGTACTTCTTGGGGTCGAAAAGTACCTGTTCCTGCATCAAGAACACTGGGAGCAGTATCTTTTTCTAATTTTAAATAAGGCATATCAAACTCATTGAACACAACATCTCTACTAATAATTACTTTATACTGTGAACCATTTCTTAAGCATAGTCTATATCCTTTAACTCCCTCGGGATAACCGAGAAAGATGCGCTTTATTGACCTGGGGTCTAATTTCTCCTCTTTTTGGTGAGCATAGGTTGCACACCCGAACGCTCTCAAGTTTGACAAATTTGGAGGTTTGTTTGTCCAACATTCCTCTGGTGTCTTTAAACCAATAGGTTTACAAGGACACCTATTAATTAGATAACAGGCTGTAGAAACAGCCTCCCCCCAAAAGTGTTTATTAAGACCTGAACTAATGAGCATGCATCTAACCTTTTCCATAATGGTCCTATTCATCCTCTCAGCAATTCCATTTTGCTGAAGGGTTTTCTTTACAGTTCTATGCCTTAGAATCCCCCTTTCTTGACGGTAATTAGTGAAAATCGTATGACAGAATTTCAATCCATTATCCGTCCTTAAGGCCTTTAGTTCCTATTCGTTTGATTTTCAACTAAAACCTTCCATTGCTTAAACTTATCAAAGCAGTCATCTTTAGTTTTAAGCAAATAAACCCATACCTTTCTAGAATGATCATCAACTATGGACAGAAAATACCTGTGACCTACGAATGTTGGCACCTTTTCTGGACCCCGGAGATCTGCATGGACATACTCCAAAGGTTCGTTGGCTCTATATGTCGAAGTAACAAACTTGACCCTGTGTTGCTTCCCAAGAACACACTGCTCACAAAAGTCCAGGTGCACAATCTGATTCATGAAGTCCTTTCTCACTCACATGAGCAAGTCTTCGATGCCACAACACAGCCTATGTGTCATTCTTTACTGCTGCAGCCGCTAAACCTGTGACAGTTAGGCCTTTAAGAACATATAAACCATGTTGTTTATTAACTTTAAGAATCACCAAAGATCCCTTTTGCACCTTGAGAACTCCACCTCAGCCTTGTAACAGTAACCTGCATCATGTAAAGTTCCTAAGGAGATTAAGTTTCTCCTTAGGTTAGGAATGTGCCTGACATTCTTGAGGACATGTGAAGTTCCATTCCTCAATTTGAGTGTCACGGATCCAATACCAACCACAAGGCATGACTGATTGTTTCCCATCAACACCTTCCCTCCATTCATGTTTTCATACTTTGAAAACCACTCTTTTCTGGGGCACATATGGTAGGTGCACTCCGAGTCTAGTATCCATTCTTCTTCATTTTGGACTAGGGTCACAACAAGCATTTCTGAGCTTTCATAACCATCACATTGACTGGCTATAGCAGCATCTCCACCCTCATTTGGTTTTTTAGCCAGCTGCTTCTTCCACTTATGGCAGTGTCTTTTTATGTGACCAGGCTTATTACAAAAGAAACATTTCCTCTTACTAGACTTAGACTTACATCTAGAACTGGGTCTATGTTTTGATTTTTCTGAATCTCTTTTCTGTGGCCTACCTCTCAAAAATAAACCCTCATCACCCCTGGCAGACAATTCATTCTTAATTTCTAATTCTCTTGATCTCAAGGCTAACAGAACATCCTCTAAAGTCAAGTTTTCTCTCCCATTCTTAATGGCATTTTTAACTTCTTTAAAGGTTTCAGGTAGAGAAATAAGTAAGATCACGGCTTGGTTTTCCTCTTCAATTTTCTCTCCAATATTGGCTAAGTCTATTATTATTTTATTAAAGTCATCAAGATTTTTTCAAGACTCTTGTTAGGATCCATCCTATAACTGAATAAACTTGTCTTGAGATAAATCTTATTAGTTAAAGACTTAGTCATATATAATTGCTCAAGTTTGAGCCATACCTTAGCCGCGGTGTCTTCTTCGTTAACCTGTCTATGTACATTATCTGACAAAAATGCAATTTCTTGCATCTCCTTCTTTTCTTCTTCAGTTCCTGAAACATCCTTCATGTCTCCTAGTGCCTTAACCACCTTTTGCTGAACCAGAATAGCCCTGAGTTTTTTCCTCCATAACCCAAAATCACCGGTTCCATTGAACTTTTCCAGTTCGAATCTTGCTGTTCCCATTCTTGCCAATTCCGTATAATCTTGAACAAGAAACTCAAGATTTACTCGCGAGCTTCTTCACCGATCACAAACCCTAAAGCTCTGATACCACTGTTGGAGTGATTCCAATACCAAACTCCCAGGAATTTCAAGAAACTATAAAATCAACAAGAATAAGAACGCAGGAGATTTGTTTGACCGAGGTTTAGAATAAAATTCCTACATCCCCATTGAGCTCTTCCACAGAAAGACTCTTTTCACTATTCAGAGAAAGTACACCCTCAATTATCTCTGATGCTTGAGTTGATGTAAGAAATCTGGCAAACATACACACTTTATTACCCGACAAAGCCACAAATTTTTTTTTTTTCAAATAGCGTTAAAACTTCTAATTAAGGTTAACCATGGATACTAAAAATCTAATATAATGTTGTATCACAATTATTTTGAATTTTCAAAATTGAAATAATGGATATAAGAAAAAAAATGAAATGATAGAGCATAATTTAAAAGTAAAAACGAAGAGTGCACATCTTCTAGTGAGGGAATAGAAACAGACACATATATCTCCAATATTTATTATTAGTATTGTTTTAAGTGTGTAATATTGATTATATAAATGCAATAAATTAAGTAATTAATCAGAAAAATGTATGACAATTAATAAGTTTGGATTCTTATCATTACACATCATAAAATTCTTATATTTGATGAGTAGCCACCGATGGAAAGTATATTTATGGACGAGTTTTTAATGATTATGTTTTCATAGTGGTTACTCATCATACATAGAAACTTGATTACATTACGTGATAAGAATCCAATCTCATCAATGACCATAATTTTTTTGGTCAACTATCAAATTATTACAACCATTGGATCAATATCTTATGACTAACATAATGATACCCATCGATAGGTAAATACTAGAATAACCATTAAAATCAAAAATAAAATTTGACTAACTGGGCCTAGGGGTTGGCCATGATCCCTTTTGGAGCCGTAAGTTTAGGCCAGAATAAATGGACCAGCGTGAGGCTAATCATTGTTGGCCCCCGGGCCAGGCTAGGCTTCAATTTCAAGCGTGAAATCTGTTGGGAATGGTGTCCTAGAAGCATGAGATGTAATAGGATATTTATTATTTATTTAATAAAAGAGTTTATTCATGATTTTATGTGCATATATTTATGAATATTTTATGAATATCAATAAAAATTCCATGATCATTTATGTAACCTTAAACATTGTATATAAGTGTTATATACAAGAGGATAATGTTTAAGGATAATAATCAAAAAAGTAATGTTCATAATGAATTTAAATTAAAGTTCAGAATATTTAATTAAAACATTATTAATACATGTCATTCCCATTTAGAATGGAATGGTGTTATCCGCACTGTTAATATGGTGAGATATTGAATGAGTGTATTTCGCATAATGAGATTATGTGGAACAAGGACACAGACACAATATGAATTTCTAATAATTCCGTTAAGTATAGAAATTCTAATTGAGTCTACCGATGGTCATATATAGGATGATCTTAATCCTGAGTTCTTAACAGACTCCTATTTATGGATTTGTGTCTTTTGATTTACTCGGTACGGATTCTGAGATCCTGAATCCTATTCCTTGTATTTTGGAGACATGATGAAGTAGGTAGCCGGGAATGTTATTACACGAGATGGAATCCATTCCTTCTTAACAAAGAAGTAGATAAATAATTCTCTTGAGGGTTGATTCGGTACTTGGACCAGTAGGAGCTCCGATTCGTGAATGTGTTTTATGAATCACTGTCCATTAGAGAA
>NW_010367622.1:2037044-2102126 GCF_000414095.1 Morus notabilis
ATAGGATAGAGGAAAAGAGGAGTTTTGGTTTAAAATTCAAATAGGAGATAATTAACAAGCTTTATCTTAGAGATAGAGATTGGATTCCTTCTAGAAGTTTGACTTCTACTTTATAAATACTATTTTTGAGACAATTTTCTGAATGGTTTTTTGCCCTAATTTTAGAGGTAGCCGAAATTTCTCTATAGAAATTTTAGAAACAATTTTTCAGCCCTAAGAGTTAAGGCTTGCCGAAATTCTCAAGAGAGAAGGAAACAATTTTTCTTCAAAAATTCCACATCGTGCATGTGATGGTGTTTGTGGAAATTCGAGTGTTTATTGTAACCCGTTTTGTCTCATGTGTGCCCACACACACGTCTTCGTGGATTCTAGGAATTGATGTGGAAGACATTGGTTTTCTAAACACAAAGATTGGAGCAAGGACTGTTCGTGGTCAAAGAACTCAAGTTATCATCCGAGTCGGCTTCCAGGTATTTTTCCTGATTGAGTTCTTAATAAATGAATTAATGAGATTAATTTATTCGTGCATAAATTAATATAATCTATAGAGTATCTCAAAAGTTTTATGAAAATTTTTGTTATACACGATCCGCCTCTTCCCCCCGCACCACCACGCTTCCGCAGCCGGATTCGATTCGGCAACCAACAAAGCTTATTCAGGTCGGCCAGACTTAACCTAAATACCTTTTTTGAAAAAAAAAAAATTTCTAAAATACTTTATAAAATTTCAGGCCAAGCCGGCTCTCGGACTTAGGCATGAACTTTCACCTTTAATCCCTTCATGTTGATTACTATCTTGCTAGGCTAAGACAATAGTCGTAGGATGACTACCATTTAGTGAGTGAGCACAAATATTTTTACTTATTGTGCATGTTTTTCTGTTATTATCATTATTTTCATCTAAGTTTTAATTGCTAATTCCTTAATTGTAGTTGGCGTGACAATGTATCCCTGATCTTCAAAATGCATCGTTCATTCTTTTTGAATTTATGAAATGTTAAAGTAAAACCCTTTATGTTATGATTTTTAATAGAAACAATTATTGGGAATGGTGTCCTAGAAGTATGAGATGTAATAGAATATTTATTATTTATTTAATAAAAGAGTTCATTAATCATTTTATGTGCATATATTTATGAATATGTTATGAATATCAAATGAAAATTTCATGATTATTTATGTGACCTTAAACATTATATATAAGTGTTACATGCAAGAGGACAATATTTAAAGATAATAATAAAAAAATGATGTTCGCAATGAATTTAATTAAAGTTTAGAATCTTTAATTAAAACATTACTAATACATGTCATTCCCATTTAGAATGGAACGGTGTTATCAGCACTGTTAATATAGTGAGACATTGAATGAGTGTATTACGCATAATGAGATTATGTGGAACAAGGACAAAGACACAATATGAATTTTTGATAATTTCCATTAAGTATAGAAATTCTAATGAGTCTATCGATGGTCATATATAGAGTGATTTTAATCATGAGTTCTTAGCAGCCTCTTATTTATGGATTTGTGTCTTTTGATTTACTCAGTACAAATTCTGAGATCTTGAATCCTATTCCTTGTACTTTAGAGACATGATGAAGTAGCTAGTAGCCAGGAGTGTTATTATACGAGAAGGAATCCATTCCTTCTTAAGAAAGAAGTAGATAAATAATTCCCTTGCAGTGTTGATTTGATACTTGGATTAGTAAGAGCGCTCTAGTTCATGAATGTGTTTTATGAATCACTGTCCATTAGAGAATTAATATTGCTCAAGGATAAAGATATAATTAGAGAGGTTAACGGATTTCAGCTAGCTCTAATTATGAATTATTTATGGATGATTGATCTATATGCAATGACTATATCAAATAGACACTTTAGAGTTTAGAAGTAATTTATGTCTATAATTGCGAAAGTGCAATTCCAAGTTTATAGTGGAGTAACTATTGAAATTAATAGAATTAAATAATTAATTAAAGTGATTGATTAATTATTAATTTTATTGGAGCTCGGAATTATAGGTCCATTAGTCCCCGCGTCGACACAAAGGGCAAAATGAGAATTTTAAAATTACAGAATTCTAAAATTAAACACTCGAGAATAATTAATTGAAAATTAATTATTATTTAAATAATGTGATTATTTAAATTTAAATTTAAATTTTAGATCACTTATGTGAAGGTGTTCACATAGTGTGAACACACAGTATGAACACATAGTGTGAATACATCTAAAATTATCCATTTAACTTATTCAATAAGTTGTTCAATTTAGAATTCAAATTAATTTAAGTTTGACTTAAATTGACATTTGATTTTGAGTCAAAATTGGATTACAAGATAAAGGACAAGTTTCTCTTCCTTTCCTCTATGTATTTGGCATCTACCTCAAGGATAGGATCCTCTAGGTGTGGCCGGCCAACAAGGGATAAAGGAATGAGAGATTTTATTTCAAATTTTAAATGGGAGATAATTAACAAGCTTTATCTTAGAGATAAAGATTGGATTCCTTTTAGGAGTTTGACCACTACTCTATAAATAAGAGAATTGTAGAAAATTGTGAGACACCTAACATCTATAATACTAAAACCCATAAAATCTAAGCTATTTTCTTCAGTTTTTATCCAATTTATACAAAAAATGAGAACATTAATGAAATTTACTTGATGTTCCTCGCTAATTTGTGGTCCTTCCAGGATTTATGGAGAAAACGGCGGCGGACGAAAGGAAGAATGGGCCTATTTGGGGTGGCGGTGCAGTCTGGGTAGATAGATTGGCAGAATAACTCTGTGGGCAGGCATTTTGATTTTGAGTAAATTTTTACGAAATGAAGTTTTTCTGGGTTAAAAACTAGATTCTATAGTTGAAAAACCATCATTAAAGATACCAATATTAGACGACGATTTTTTAAAAAACCGTCGTCTATAGTTGCCATGTCAACCATAGTGTTTTTAATGGCACGTTTGACGACGGTTTTGAAAACCGGCATCTAATTAGCGTCGTCAAATCCATAATTTTTTATAGTGCAATTAATTTAAACCATTCAAAAATACAGACAAAGAGAGTCTAAGAGGGGAAAAACATGAGCTCTCATGGCTAAAGGCTTGGTGTATTGTCAGGCCTCTGGTCACCAAATTTTATTTAGAAACTCGTCATTAGATGCTGAGTCTTTGGTAGGGTGAGTGCTACAAGCACATGAGGATGGTTGCTAGATCAATTATATGATAGGGAAGGGGCCATTGTTGGTCTTTAGGTGTTTTTAGATGCATTGGTCTTTTTTGTCAACCCGTATGAAGGTTTTGGTCTGAGAGAGAAGTTGCGTCGTATTGTGGACACACGTAAAGAAGTTGAGTCGCCATGTGAGCACTCATTGTCCTTTGTCACTATTGCCTGCATGTGTTTACGAACACTCATCTTTTTTGCCGTTTTCTTTTGTTGATGTTGAAGGACCTCGCTCTCCTTGGTGTTTTGATGCTCTCACTTGGGGATCTTTTCATCTTTCGTTTGTAATAATGGTAGTTCTTATCCAAATTAGTTTATATTATTGTTTTGTTTGCTTAGTGTTTTCTTGTCTATTTAGTATGCAAGATTTATTTCGTTGCGGGTTTTGTTTTCCCTTCATGCTAAAGGTTTCTCGACATAGGTTAATGAAAATTTTCTTCCATCGACTGTAGACGATTTATTAAATAGTCATAAATGCACTTGCATTTTATTGTACCTTTTTGAGTGATTTCTGTTTGTGAAGTTTGGCATACACTATTTTTCTTGAGTTTTAATCGAATATATTAATGAAATCAATTATTCATGGATACAATGGGCATGTTTGGAAGTGTTTTCAAAATGGTTTTGTTTTTGGTATGAAAATGAAAATGAAAACATTTTGAGATTGTGCAGGGACCGTTTCCAAAACTGCGTTTGGTTGTTTTATTTAAAGATTGTTTTGAATATAAGAAAAAAGATAAACCATGTTTAGTTATATATTTTTAAAAATATTTTTTAAGTACATAAGTTATTAATCTCTAATTAATACATTAACTAATAAATAATTAATAATGACAATAAATATTTTAGGCAAGGTCTCTGGTCAGGCACTTGGAAAATGCCTGACCAGAACGGCACTTGTATATTTTTGTATAAAGTGTGTATATTTACAGTAAGTTGTGTATATTCACACGTAAGTTGTGTATATTTACATGACACTTGTATAATTGTGCAATCGTGTATATTAACATGTAAATCGTGTATATTTACATATAAATCATGTATGTTAAGTTATAAGAAATGACAATGTATATTAATCCTCAAAACATGTTTTTTTTATAGCAATTAGTGAACACGTAGCATGAAAATATGTATATTGACTGATTTATTGTATTTCATGTTAAATATACGTGACTTTACATGTAAATATACATAATTTACGTATAAATATACACAATTTATACATGATTATACAAGTGCCTGACTGGTAGGCATTTTCTAAGTGTCTGACCAGAGACAATTCCTTTATATACACTAAAATAATATATTAAATAATTAATAATCAGTATATTAGTTCATATTAATATATTACTAGTATACTAATAATCATTATGTTAGTTCATAATTAATATATTACTCAATAATTAAAAACTTGAGATTGCATCTTTCTCGTTTCAAGGATTCTACCTAATGGTTTGATTGAGAGGGAGAGAGAACCAACGACCTGCAGAAGACAGAGAGAAAAACAAATCAGTTGGATTTGCAAGTTTTGTTGGTAGCTGGGATCACGGAGGAGTAGCTGTGTGTGCGAGACTGGGTTGTCGAATTGCTTGGGATTGCTGGTTCCCAAAGGAGAAGTTGGGTTTGTGAGATTTGTTGGCGGCTGGGGTTCACGAGCTTTGTCGGCGGCGTCTGTTGGGTTCGTGACATGGGCAGAGGTTGGAGAGAAATAGTGAAAGAAAGACAACTGTAAACCCAAACCAATAATCACCAAAAATAAAATCTGCAACGAAAATGGAAAATGAAAATGAAAGGGGGAAATGGTCTTTTATCGTTTTCAGAAACCAATTCAAAGAAGAGAAACGAGGAAGACCATTTTTCTGTCCTGTTTTTAATTAATTAATGCACCAAACGTGTTTTGCTCACCAATTTCATTTTCAGCGCCTCGAAAAAGGGGAAATATGTTTTCAAAAACTGTTCTAAACGTACCCAATGTTTTCTACAGTAAGAACTATATGTATGAATTGCTGTTTACAATTTTTTTCATAGTTTTGAATATATTATTCATTAGAAACAAAATTCCTCAAAATAACGACAAAAAATAGAGAAAAAGAAAAATCAAAGCAAAAATAGCTATTCCAAAATATTCATATTTTTTTTACATTAGAAAATATTCATACATTGATAATCTATATTTATACATACTTAAAAAAGTTAAAAAGTTACCTTTTAAAGAGTTCACGTGTTGGCCTCTATAGACCGTCACATGTTGATCTCAACTTTTTTATTTATCTTTTCATTCTCTTTTTTTTTTTTTTTTAATTTTTAGACTTTTTCTTTATATTTTTCTTCTTTCTCTTTTTTTTTCTTTACCTATTTCCTTTTTTTTTTTTTCATTTTCCCTTCACTATTGCCTACCTATTACCTTTAGCAGTAAATTTTTTATCTTTATTTCATTCACTAAGCGTGAATGAGTTTTTTTTTTTTTTTTTTTTTTTATTCTCTCATTTTTTCCCTACCTATTTCCCATTTTTTAATCCAGAAAATAACTTTCAATGTTATCAGGTTGCCGGTTAAAAGATAACTTACATGCCCTTCTAGAGATGCAACAATGGGCCGGGGCCTGTGGGCCGGTCCATGCCCATCTTGACACAGTGATGGGCCGGGCCGGCACGGCCCGTCACTGTTCAAGGCACGACTCAGCCCATAAATATTGTTGGGTTGGGCTGGGCCAACATATATCAGTCTATGGGCCGGCCCGGCACGGCCCATGAAAAATCATAGGCCAGGCTGGGCTTGGGCCGGCTTGTATAAGCCTATCTAGGCCCATAATATCTTCATGTTTTTTTTTCTTTTTTTTAGTAATTTTGTAAACATCTTATGTATAATTATCCTAATTGTACTCTTTTTTTCTTACCAAGGTTTTGTCTCACTGGGTTTTCCTTAAAAAGATTGTTATTTAAAGAGGTAATCGTAAATAAAATATCCCTGTTCATATTTCCATTGATTATTCAAACTTATATATTTATTAATTTGTTTAAAAATTCAAAAATAAAAATTAAAAATTACATGTTTAGATAGGCTGGGCTGGCCCATCTAAACCCATGATGGGCCAAGATAGGCCTTGAGTGGGCCAGCCCATTCAAGGCCCATGGCACGGCCCATCTTGGCCCACGATATGGTTCAACTTAACCCACGTAAAATTAGCCCATGGTATGGGCTGGACCAAGGTTATTATGGCCGACCCAGCTCACGAAATTCGTGAGTTAAGCTGGCCCAGCCCGCATGGACTTAAGGAGAACAGGACGGGCTGGCCCGTTCTTGCATCTCTATGCCCTTGAATGCCCTTGATCAGAACTCACCGTTCAATTAAACATAAAATGATAAATAATGTCACATCATGCATTTATACGGTCCAGATAGTGTCTGTGGAATAGGTGGAAATGCAATTTCGTTGGCTGTAGCAATATGTTAATAGTGTATATAAATGTTTGGAAACAGATTCATTTGTTTTAACAGTACTATAGCTTCCTTTAAGGAGCAGTGTAGCATCTACCACATAAAAAATTAAAAAAATAAAATCTTCTTAAGTCTATTAACATTAATAAAATCTTGATAAAAAAAATATTCAACGCCCCTACTAATGAATTCTGACTCTGTGGCTGTGCATCTATAACCACTTTTCTACCTGATGTACACTAATACATACGTATTCGTAGACTATTGGACTATATGCGATAAAGCAAAAATGTTTTCAGTTTTTACTTTCAAAAGAAAATGCAAAAAAAATAAAAAAAAATAAAAAAAAATAAAAAAATCTCTCTCACCTAGTATCTATTGGACACGATCCTCAATGTCCATAGTCTAATTAAGCCTCTCATCAGCCAGCCAATCAACTCTTTATTTATTTATTTGGTAAAAGAAAAAATCAGCATTATTCAGTAGGCCTGGCCGATTACATTACTATTCACTATATTGCCGTAGTAGGCCCGAGCAATAAGTATATAATGTTTAGCTTGAAAATTTAATATAATGTACAGCGGTCAGCAGATTTCCAATATATGTTTTAAGAGACATTATTTATGTATTTCGGTCATTTTTTAATAGTTATATTAAATTTCACTACAGTAATAGTTCTCAAAGTTAGCAAAAAAAAAAAAAAAAAAAAAAAAAATTGCAATTAGTTAATGGCTTAAGCAATAGAAAGGAACCATAATAAATTAAGCATGTAACAAAAGTTTAATTGTAATTCGTGGAGGTAAGTGATATTTGTGGCGGGCAAGAGGTGACTTCCTTTAGTTTCAAGTTCTATTTATTTTTATTTTTATAGTTTTAATGGTGACCAATTGGCAATTTAATTTTGAGAATCTGAGCCTTCACCTTAGATGCTCTTTCTATTGTTCACATAATGTTAAAAAAATATTGCACCTTGGTTGGATTTTGCCATCGATTTCTTCTGTAACATGAAAACTGTAAAGTAGGTTTTACAAATTTAGGATGTGCCATGCAACCTAAATCTAAGACGGACGAAATAAATGATTTCAGTCATCAAAAAAGTTTCAGTCTCGCTCAACTTGTTTCTATTCATCATTCAACAACTAATATTGAGCTGTACGATAAGTCCCCAAAAATATATAAGGATTTACTATATACTAAGCTTCTTTGCTTCTATAATTCTAATTTATTTTTAGAAGTATGGATAATACTCCCATTGAAATTATTGAATCATAATTTCTCTTGAGTGAGCCTTATCTTAATTTGTCCTTGTATCGATATTTTAAAATATATCAATGTATTTTTATCAGACATGAAGACATCGATCGATTGATGTGGAAAGTCCATATAAAAAACTTGCTCCACTGCGAGCCTTATTAAGCAATCATTCTTTCCATGATGCGAAAGAAACAAGCAATAAGGCCTCATTATTCTATGGAGTTTTATCATGAAAATCTTGAAATTGAGTTGAATGGTTGAATTTAAGACTCCCGGCCCTGGATGCTAAGTTACAGCATGCATCCTCTAATTCGTTAATTTGAAATTGGATTTTGGTTTTTCAGTGGGATTTGTATTGTTTTTCTCCGATTAGTCTGACAAAGTTGTCGTCAAGGTCATAACTTCGAGGACTATACAACTATGATCTTGATAAATATCACTGGCCCTTGTGTCCCTGTCTTAACACAGTTTCAATTTAATAAAATAGTTATCCATTCTTGTGCAAATATATTGCACAAATTTATGATCTAGGGGAAAAAGAGTGCTTTTGTTGAAAAATAAAAATAAAAATAAAAAACGACATAGAAAATGTGAGAAAAAGGGGAAAAAATGGATAAAATTTCAGCGAGTCGGGATATAATAAGGGTGCTTTTGTTGAAAGTGCTCTCTAGTTGAAGATCATAAGTTCTGACCTTGAACTTAAGTGATGACTTCAAAGGTCATAGTAACCATATTTCTCTCTTTCTTGGCCAGATAAAAGGTTGTAATAATTGTTTTTCTTTCTTTCTTTTGCGGGAAAAAGGTTGTAGTTACTTTTTTTTTTGTTTTTCTTTCTTTCTTTTGCGGGAAAAAAGGTTGTAGTAGGCCAGTATCAAGGATGAAAAATATTGATATTAGTGAAAATATCAGTACTCTAAATTTAAAGAAATTTTGGAGAAAATACGATATTGGTGAAAATATAGAAAAAAATTATAGAAACTACAAATATTTATTTTAATATTTATTATTTTTGTTTGACGTCTTAAAATATGATAAACATTTAAAAAAAGATGCATAAATAAACAAGTTTATATAAAATATATACAGTATGACCTCTACGAAATTGATAATTTTATCTATATATACATTCTGATATTTACTGATATTTTCCATGAAAGTTGGTAAAATTTCTTCGAGAACTTGTTAAACAAGTAACTGGATAACTTTGAGAGCAAGCAACTGAATCCAGAGTAATTCACTGTGCATGTTGGTCCTACCACATGTGTGTTCCAAAATACTTATTAAATAATCACATTATTTAATATCTAATTAATTCACAATTAATTGTAATGAGTGATATTAGTTTCTGATAATTCATATTGTCTCACAAATATTGCAAAGATGACGTGGGACTCATTGACCAATAATTTTGAACTCCAATAAAATTAATAATTAATAAAACTCTTTAATCAATTAATTAATTCTATTAATTCTAAAGTTACTCTACTAGAAACTTGGAATTGTACTCTCAAAATTATGGACATATAATTACTTTTAAGAATTTGAAACGCACATTTGATATAAATATTACATATAGAGTGATATTCCATAAATAGTAATTCATAATTAGAGTTAGGTAGAATCCACTCTAATTACATCTTTATCATTGAGTACCATTGATTCTTCAATGAACAACAAATTCATGAACTTAATCACAAATTTAGTGCTCTTACAATTCAAGATAGAATCAACACTCAAAAAAATTATTTATCTTCTTTATTCAAAAAGGAATGGACTGCATCTCGTAATATTAACATTTCCGCTGCCTACTTCATCTTGTCTCCAAGATATAAAGAGTAAGACTTAGTAATCTCAAAATCCGTACTGAGTAAGTCTAAAGATACAAATCCATTAAAAAAAGTGTGCTAATAATTCAGAATTAAGATCGTTTCATATATGACTATTGATAGATTCCATTCGAATTTCTATACTTAACGTAAATTACTAGTACAGACGGAAGAATTAACGACAGTTATTAACCGTCATTATTAAAAGATAAAATGACGATTAAAAAACCGGAACATATCAAGAGTCATTAAATCTCAACAGAATTTGACGACGGTTTCAAACCGTCGTAAAATACTAACTTTAGACGATAATTTTGTCCTTAACTGTCATCTAAAATGCACACAATTTGGCGTCTTCACGGATATTAGATGACGGTTTCGCCTAAAAACCATCATCCATCTTTGATGTTTAATGACGGTTTCCCTTTTTAACTGTCGTTATATAAAAAAAAAGCACTAAAAAAACTCAATTTTTTTTTATTTTCTTTTACGGGTGGCCTGTTTAATCCCGTGTGTTTTGGCATAATTCACAATTCATAGATACAAATTAAGTGCAATAATATACTAACAAAAAATATTTACAAACAATTACACATTTATATGTGTCCCTTTACAAAGTATATTCTTTCACCTTAGTTAGACTGTGAACTCCATTAAACATTACATTTTGCTTATATTTTAAGATGAAGTAACCACATTTAACAACCCCTTCTTGCGTCGGAATTTTCTAAAAATTAAATATTTTACGTTTTAGATATTATTTTTATGGATTTCTTATAACCGAATAATCAACATTAATGAAAGTTAGAATACGTACTTTTAGACGAAAAAAATTTGTTAAGCCGTCCACATGGCGGACATATTGCACATCTATTGTGTTCTTCCATTCACGTGACGCCCTAATAATTAAAGAAAATAAATTAATTCACATAAGCCATATTACAAAATGGTAATTGTAAGCACTATAAGCAAGAATAATAAACTTACCGCGCAATCGTCTTTTTGAAGTCTGATCGTACTTCCTTTCTAAGTAAATCCAACCATATGACCCTGTCTAGCATGGGACAAAGGATGACCACTTTTTTTAAGAATCAACATAATTAAATGTGCATTCATCCCTGAACAAATCAAGCTCCGTAATTATTGTTCAAAAATATCACATCCCGCCATGTTTATAAGAATTAGCATAATTAAATAACATTAATCCAAACCTAATCAATATTTAACGAAACATGTTCAAATACAACTAACATATCTAATTAAGAATCAATATTTAAACAAAATGAATTAAATAACAAAAATAAAAAAAGTAACCAACATAAAACTAACCTAATCTAACAATCAAAATATGTGTACATATTTAAATAAAACTAATCTAAACTAAGCTAAAATATATTTTTGCAAAACGAAACATCTAAGAATCAATTTATATATCAAACCTAAGGAAAAAAATTGTCGTCTAATAATAAAAAAAACTTACCTAAAACCGTCATATAATGTCAACCTCTTAAAAATAATTCAGAAAATTTTAGAAAAGTTAAACCTAAAACCAAACCTAAACTGGGGAGATTGGGTGATGGCCAAAGGCGAAATGCTCGCGATAGGTCTCGGAGGCGGTGGTCTTTGAGTAGCTTTCCCGAAAGAAAGAGAAAGTGTCCGCCATGAGAGAATGGCTGGACAACGATGGGTCTCGGATTGAGAGTTCGCGAGAATAATTGAAGGCGGAAGGCTGTAGGTGCGCGAAGGCGAAAAGTTGGCAGAATGGCCGGACGGTGGCGATGTTTGTGATAGAGAGAGAGAGAGAGCGACACGAGAGGAATGGGTCGGCGGCGGCAGACTTTGCGAGAGAGAAAGAGTAGGTTTTGCGAGTGTGCTTCGAGAAAAGAGAGAGAGTCGTTTTTTCAAGTCATATTAGACAATGGTTTACGTCAAAACTGTCATCTAAATTATAATTTTAGATGACGTTTGCTACAAAAACCGTCGTCTATTCTCTTTAATTCCCATGCCGTATTTCTAATGAAACTTATACGACGGTTTCAACATAAACTGTCATCTTATATGTGTTGTTATGTCTGCTATTGTTTGTAGTGAATTATTAGAAATTCAAATCGTGTTTGTGTCCTGGTCTTACATAATCACATTACATACAGTATACTCATTCAATATCCCCCATATTAATATTGCGAATAACATCATTCTATTCTTAATAGGAATGACATATATTAGTAAATTTTTAACAAAAGATTCTGAAGCTTTAATTAAATTCATTACAAACACATTGCAATTATTACTCTTAAATATTATCCTCTCGTATATAACACTAATATACAATATTTAAGATCATACAAATAATCGTGAAATTTTTAATGATATTCATAAAATATTCAATAATACATACAATAAAATAATGAAAATATAAATTTATCAAATAAGTAATAAATATCTAATTACATCATACGTTAAGGATACCATTTCCAATAACATTATCTATATGTAAATATTACATTGTTTGGAAACTCATATTATTTTTAGGGTTATTAATTCTTTTAATCCCTAAACTTTTAGTATTATGAGAATTTAGTCTCTAAACTTTTAATTTTAATAAACTACTCCTTAAACTTTTTTTAAAAATTTTTATTGTTTTCGTTTCTAACACTAAAATTGAGAAACAATTTTTTAGACTTAATGATAGTAGTGATGTTACATCACGTGAGAACTTGAAATTTTACTAGAATATTTATACAACTTGCGCAAAATGTTCCCTTCACTATTGGTAAAACCCATTCAGAATTAGAACATTTCAATTTTATATAATTATGTCTGTAAAACTTTTAATTGTTATGCAATATATATAAATATATATGTATATATATGATTATCAATGTCAAATTTCAGAAATCTGTTGTTAATTTTAGGACTAACTTTCTAAAAAAAATACAAGGATTAATCTATCAAGATTAAAAGTTCAGTGACTAAAACACCTCTTAAAATTCACGAACCGATGGCGTTAATAACCATTGTTTTTGTCTTTTTTACTTAATATAGATAGATAAATAAGCCATCCATAACTACAGAGATTGTGAGCATCAATTAAGACTCTCTCTTCCTCTCTCTCTCTTGGTAAATTTTAACATGAGAAAATTTGTTCCATGAACTTTGGTTTTGTTTTGTGTACTTATGACTTTTTAATTTGGTTGTTGGTTTGTATTAAAACTTCGAATGATAAACTTTTAGGCATTTTTTATTCTTAATTAGATTGTAAATTTTGAATGATATTTTTATTTATATGGATGAATAACTTTATAATTTATGTGAAATATTGAAAAACTTTTCGTCTTTAAGCTTAAACGGACTAAATTAAAAGGTTGTTTGTTTCAAGGGTTGTGGAAGGTTTGAACCATTAATTAATTAGCTGTTAAAACTTTGAACCTGAAATGTAGCTGAGAACCCAAAATTATGAGCTTCGGATAACTTAACCTCCTTAAGTTCTCATGGGTTTGAATTGCTAGATTATTTTAAGTTTAAAACTATGACTCGATTTTTGGTTTACTCTTAATTTTCACACTAATTAAACACCAGTTTAAATTTTTACTCTCTGGTATGATGTTTTATTTCTAGTTTAGACCTTACTCTTTAAAATGCCAGTTCAAATCACAAAAAACCTATATATAGGTTCAAACCCAAAAGTTTAAAACCACACAATTTGAATCACATGAGACCCAAATTGATGGAACCATGTATAAGTGATTTTATTTATTATTTTTATGAAAATATATCAAATAGCCCAAACCGTCTAAAAAAAGACTTTGAGAGTGTTTGGTATTGCATTTGATTTTTTTTCAAATTGTTTTTACATGTTTTTTAAGATAGAAAGACAAAAATGTTCTGTAATTCATGTTTAATTTAACAAATGCTTTGAAAACAAGAACGAAAACAAAAATGGTAATGATGGCTTTTACTAAGAAAATGAAAAATTATTCAAAGTTATTTTCTCATTTTAATTTTCATTTTCTAAGACATAACAAAGTTTTAATTTTTTTTTCTTACACTTGAAACAATCTAAAAAAGATAAGTAAATACAATTTCAAAAATAATCTCAGTACCATTTCAAAAAAAAAAAAATCTTTTTTGGTATTAAAAAAATCATTTTGAAAATCATTTTAAGGCAAGAAGTAAAAAAAGAAGGGGGTCAAAAAAAGGACTAAAATGAAGAATAAATAATTTTTAAGACATCTAAAATAAAAAATGGCCAAAATGAATAAATAAATAAGCTTTAAGACAAAAAAACCAAAATGAAAAACAAAATAAAATTCCATGACAAAAGTAGAAAAAGGTCAAAAAGTTCCAAAATGAAGAAATAAATAAGTTTTAGTTCAAAAGGAAAAAAATAAAATTTCAGGAAAAAATAAAAAGGGATCACATAGAACTAAAATGAAGAAATAAATAAGTTTTAGGGCAAAAGAAACCAAAATTAAAAAAGTAAAGTTTAAGGGGAAAATTTAAAATAAAGGTCAAAAAATGGCCAAAATTAAGAAATAAATAAATTGTAGGGCGAAAAGAACCAAAGCGAAAATAAAATAAAACCTAAAGACAAGAATAAAAAAGAGTGAAAAAAGGACTAAAATGAGAAAAGTTTTAAGATAAAAATACAAAGATAAATAAAAGACGGAGCAGAAAAGGGGGTGGGTTGGCTATTTCGACCAAAATGTCGCTGTTTTGGTCAAATATGACCTAATAGTAGAAAGTCAAGCGCTTTCTATTATACTAGTTCAATTCCACATGTGATGCACATGGGGAGTAATTCGAGTGTTAAGTTTTAATTACTGTGTTATTATTAATGTTGTGAATGGTGTCTTAGACGCATGCGATATAATATGATATTTATTATTTATTTAATAAAAAAGTTAATTATTTATTTTATGTGCATATATTAATGAATATTTTATGAATATCAGTGAAAATTTCATAATTATTTATGCAACCTAAAATATTGTATAAGTGTTACATACAAGAGGATAATATTTAAGGATAATAATCAAAACGATCTTCGTAATGATTTAATTAAAGTTTAGAATCTTTAATTAACATATTACTAATACATGTCATTCTCATTTAGAATGGAACGGTGTTATCCGCACTCTTAATATGGAGAGATATCAAATGAGTGTATTACGCATAATTAGATTCTATGGAACAGGGACACAGACATAATATGAATTTTTGATAATTTTAGTTAAGTATAGAAATTCTAATTAAGTCTACTGATGATCATATATAGAATAATCTTAATCTTGAGTTATAGCATACTCCTATTTATGGATTTATTTCTTTTGGTTTACTTGGTACAGATTTTGAGATGCCGAATCATATTCCTTATATTTTGGAAACATGATGAAGTGAGTAGCCATAAATGTTATTATACAAGATGGAATCCATTCCTTTTTGAGAAAGAAGTAGATAAATAATTCTCTTAAGGGTTGATTCGGTACTTAGACTAGCAGGAGCTCCGATTCATAAATTTATTTTATGAATCACTCTCCCTTAGAGAATCAATGGTACTCAAGGATAAAGAGTTTAATTAATTATTAATTTTATTAGAGCTCAAAATTATAGGTCCATGAGTCCTCGCTAGAGTTGTCAAGCCTGGCCCAGCCCATAACAATGTCGGGTTCGGCACTGCTCGGGCCTATACTGTTATGGGCCGTGCTAGCCCGGCACATTAGACGGACTAAGGCTGGGCCTCGGTTTCCCAACCTACAACCCAGGCCCGGCCCTAGCTCATTAAGGCCATGATTTGGCCCGTGATTCGGCCTAAGCCCGTGATGCGGCCCGCGATTCGGCCTGCCAGGCATGCTACAATGTGACCGTTGGGCCCGTCGCGTGCCCAACGGGTGGTCCGTTACGGGCCTGTCGTTAGGCCAGTAATGGGCCGACTGTTGGGCACACGACAGGCCCAACAGTCACATTGAGGAAAACAAGCCATAAAATGCCTATAAATACCCTTAAATCCCACACAACATTCACCTCAACAACTCACTCTCAACTCCTCATCTCAATCTTATTCTATCTCTCATCTTGTCTCTTTGATATTGATTCTTAGCTTTCTCTCTCGATTCGTAATTTTCTAGCTCTTTCATTTACAAAATTAAATCAATTTGAAGAAATCCTGAAAAAAAAGGTATTCTACTTATCAATTATATTACATAACAGTGTATTACTCAATGTTTACTTATATTGTTTATTGTTTGTAAATGTTTTGTTAACATTAGATTCTATTTTTTTTACATAAAATGGCCGCATCAAATTTCTCTGATTTCCTTGATATTGGAGATGAACCATTTTACGAGGATGAAATGTTGATGCACAACTCTAACCCTACTGAACCGGAAACTATTCCGGTTGATAATCAATCGGTGCACAATGAGGAAGTTGGAGAACATGCCAGGGAAAAAAGACCATGAACTGCTCCCGCATGATAATATTTCACAGAGGAGCCCCGACCAAATCTAAAAACAGGTGAAATAGAAATTTATGCGGTATGTAAATATTGTAAAAAACACTTTCATAACAAAAAGGGTGGGGGTACTCACCATCTTGATAGACATTAGAAAACATGTCTACCATTGCACCAAGGTGCTAGTGTGGACTCCCACCAACAAACATGGTCACTAACCTCACAAAGTTTATAAAATTTTACATAAGATGCACAACGTGCTCGTGAAGGACTAGCTAAATTTTTAGCTAGTGCCAAATTACCTTTGTCTTTTACAGATGATACAATGTTTGAAAAATTCATACAGACGGCCTTTTGTCCACAATTTAAACAAGTAAGTAGAAACACAACTCGATCTGATTGCATGAAAGTTTTTTATGCTATGAGACAATCTCCAGTTTATAATTTTAGGTCTTTCAATGCTACAATATCTTGTACTTCTGATCTTTGGGAGGGGTGCAATAAAACTGAATATTTATGGGTCATGGCACATTATGTTGACGGGGATTAGGTTTTACAGAAGAGAATAATTGGTTTTCATTTATGTCCATTTCCTCATAATGCAAATGCTATTTTTTCAACTATAATGGAAATTTTTTATTTTTATGGGATCGAAGATAAAATTTTAACTATTACTTTTGATAATGTGTCAGCTAACATAACTGCAATTAACATATATTTAAAGATAATTTGAAACCACCTTTTGGTGACGAAATGTTTCATCAATGGTGTGCATGTCATATAATAAATTTAGTAGTACAAGCAGGAATTGAATCTATTTCCTCTTATTTAACTTAAATTAGAGAATCTTTGTCCTTCATTTCTAGTCCTGGAGCTTGGCTCCAAGAATTTCAATAATATTACAGGAATAGCCAAATGCGCCCAAGAAAGTTTCCAACTGATGTGAGACATAAGTGGAACTCCACCTACTTAATGTTGAAGACTGCAATTCCGTATCAATAGATCATCACTACATACGTGAATAGTAATCATGGTGAGCATTTAATTTTCAATTTAGATTGGAATATTGGTGAGTACTTTTTTAAAATTTTAGAAGTATTCTGCAACGCTACCGAATTACTTTCTAGCGTTTATTATCCTACTACGCATCTAGCTTTGCATCAACTTTTTAATATTTTTGAAACATTTACATATTATAAGGATACTGATCTTTTTGGGCCAATAGTTAATCAAATGGAAGCTAAATTTTAAAGTTATTGGGCCGGTTGTCCTATGTTATATGCGTTAGAACCAATTTTAGATCCTAGGTGTGGATTAGATGGGACCGAATCGTTGATGTCTGCCACAGCAAAACTAACCGTTGTCGAAGCTAGGAACATGTTAGAAAAATTATTTGCTTTGTATGAAACAAAATACGGAACATGACAAAAAGAACAAGCAACTTCGACGTCGAGGAGCAGTTCGGGGCCTAAAGGTTCATCATGGAGCTTCTTAAAGAAGAAGGAGAAACTGGGGTCATTGTCATCAACACAAGCGTCTTCAGAACTAACCAAATATTTTGAAGTAAATTTTGTAATCCATGACGAGAAATTAGACATCTTACAATGGTGGAAGAGCAAGATAGATCATTTTCCAACACTGTCTACGATAGCACGTGACGTTTTGACAACTCTAGTGTCAACTATAGCATCGGAGCAAGCATTTTGTGCAAGCAACCGAATTCTTGATGAGAAGAGGAGCAAAATGTAGCCGGATATCTTGGAGGGACTAGTATGCGTTAAAGACTAGGAAGATGCCAGAAGTCGAAAACAACACTATACAGATTATACAACTCATGAATATTTTTTGAACTTAGATATAACAGAATCTTCTGGAAGCAATTCTTCCATAGTGTAATTTACTTAAAATAGAATACTGCACTCTTTTTTTCTTCGCTAAGGTTTTGTCTCAATCTCCCCACGGGTTTTAGTTGGTAAGGTTTTTAACGAGGCAGTCATTTATGTGTACTTATTCGTATTATTTCAATTCAATAAAATCGCATCTTTTGAGGGCATATGATACGTTTTTTTTAATTAAATATTGCAATAAAATTTAAAAGGGCTTCGGCCGGCCCGTGAAGGGCCTGGTCCTGGCCTTTATGGACGAGGGCCTAGGCCTGAGGGTCTTCCCTCAGGCCCGGCCCAGGCACAGCCCTGAATTGTTCAGGGTCGTCCTGGCCCGGCCTAGGCCCGTGGCAGGCCTGGTGTGGGACGTGTCGTGTCGGTCTGGCATGGCACGTTTGACAACTCTAGTCTCCGCGTCGTAACTCCAATTTAAGTCAACCTTAAATTAATTTGAATTTCAACTAAACAACTTATCAAATAAGTCAAGTGGATAACTTGGAAAGCAAGCAATTGAATCCTAGAGGGATTCACACTGTAGTATGCATTCACACTATGTGAACACCTTCATATGTGTGTTTCAAAATTTAAATTAAGCTTAAACTTGAATAATCACATTATTTAATTTATAATTAATTCTCAATTAATTATCCTTGAGCATTTTATTTTAGAATTCCATAATTCTAAAAATTCCTATTTTACCCTTAGTGTCTTGTAGGTTTACAAGAACGACGCAGTGACTCATGGACCTATAATTTCGAGCTCTAATAAAATTAATAATTAATTAAACTCTTTAATTAATTAATTAATTCTTTTAATTTCAAAAGTTACTCCACTATAAAATTAGAATTGCACTCTCATAATTATAGACATAAATTACTTCTAAACTGTGAAGTGTCTATTTGATTTAGTCATTGCATATAGACCAATCCTCCATAAATAATTTATAATTAGAGCTAGGTGAAATCTGTTAACCTCTCTAATTACATCTTTATCCTTGAGTAGCATTGATTATCTGATGGCCAGTGATTCATAAAATAAATTCATGAATCATAGCGCTCCTACTGGCCCAAGTACCAAATCAACCCTCAAGAGAATTATTTATCTACTTCTTTCTCAAGAAGAAATGCATTCCATCTCGTATAATAATATTCCCAGCTGCTCACTTCATCATGTCTCTAAAAGACAAGGAATAGGACTCAGGATCTCAGAATCTGTACCGAGTAAATCAAAACACACAAATCCATAATAAGAGTTTGCTAAGAACTCAGAATTAAGATCATTTTATATATGATCATCGGTAGACTCAATTAGAATTTATATACTTAATGAAAATTATAAGAAATTCATATTGTGTCTGTGTCCCTATTCCATGTAATCTCATTATGCGTAATACACTCATTCAATATCTCGCCATATTAACAGTGCGGGTAACATCGTTCCATTCTAAATGGGAATGATATGTATTAGTAATGTTTTAATTAAAGATTCTAAACTTTAATTAAATGCATTACGAACATCGTTTTGATTATTATCGTTAAATATTATCCTCTCGCATATAATACTTATATACAATATTTAAGGTCATATAGATAATCATGGAATTTTCATTGATATTCATAAAATATTCATTAATATATGCAAATAAAATAATGAATAAACTCTTTTATTAAATAAATAATAAATGTCCCGTTACATCTCATGCTTGTAGGACACCATTCTCAACAGTTTTAGGTGTGCCCACACACACGTCTTCGTAGATTCTAGGAATTTACAAGGAAGATTCAGGCGTTCTAAACTAGCTTGGTGCAAGGAACGTTTGAGGTCAAAGAAATCAAGTTATCGTCCTGATCATATGCTAGCTAAATAAATTAATTTGATTAATTTATTCGTGCATAAATTAATGTAATCTATAGAGTATTTCAATATTTTATGAAAGTTTTTGTTATACACGATCCTCTAAACACACGCTTATGCATCCAAAATCGTTTCAGAAACCAACAATTGGCATCAGAGCCAGGTTTATAGGCTATATTAATTTATGCTCTGAGTATACGATAATCAATATTGTATTAAATATGTGATAATTAATTTGTATGTATGTGATTGGTAGGCACTTTCATTGATTTATGGATGTTTCTATTAATTCATGTTGATAAATGTGTAGATGATGGATTTGGTAGTTAATTATATGTTTCTATGGATCGGTTATATTCGTTCATTAAATTATTTGTAATTTTTTTTAAAAAATTAGAATTATTGTAATTCTAGAATTTGGGTAAATTAGGGCAAGGAATCAACAGTACAAGAAGCTTAGAAAAATATGAAAGTAACGCCCTAAAGCATCTCTGAATCGATGCCCATACAAGCCTCGCGCGCACGGTCAGCACACGTAGGTGGGCCTCTTGCGGGCTTTTTAGGTTTTTAGAACCCTTGTTATGCATGCCATCGTATCCGCAAGAGTTTCGCGCCCCGAAAAAGCTAAAATCCGACCCGAGGATCAAGAACGAAGCCAATGAATGAAGAATTCAAAAATTGATGACTCGTTGATGGAACGAAAGAAAATAATTATTGTAATTATTTATTTATTCGATTTGGTTGTAATAATTCGTTCAATATGGTTGTAATTTATATTTTCTATGGGACCCGATCAAATTCATCTCAATAGCTGATTACATATTTTATACTTATATTTAATTGATGATTGTGTATTATATGTATCCATGCATATAACATGCCATATAGATATAATGTGCCTACTTATATGTTTTATAACATATCATGCATACACACGCATTATTTTATTTATTTAAAGGAGTTTTGAAAAATAAAATAAAATAAGAACCATGCGCTAAAATTGATTTAATATCATTAAATTAAAAAGTTGCAAAGTTCATTTGCAGGATTATGTTTTGTGTGAAATTGAATTTAGGAGTTAAATTTTAGAATTTCACATATCTAATAAATAAGTTGTTTATTTATAGGGATTTGAAAACCATTAGATGATTTTTAAATAAAATACATATTTGCAAGATATTGAGTGGGAGAGGATTGTATGACAATACGACCCACTAGTCTCCATCGTTAGTTCAACACCGTGAGATTCGAAAGGGACTTCACAGCGGCTAATTGAGAAGGTCTCGGTTCGATTTGTGAATATTTTGACTTACCCTACGGTGGCACTATATTCATGGTGAATTGGATTATTGTTGGCACCTAAAATTAAAACATGATTTACGTATTTTTCATATGCATCATGCATCATATTTAATTGTGCTAAAAACTCACATGTCCTGATATTCATGCACAAAAAAAAATTGACTACATGAATACTTTATTTAATTTCAGCAATATGTTTAATCCCATAATCTCACTACTCGAGGCTGAAAAATTGGATGGGGATAATTATACAAAATGGAAAGTAGCATGAATATTCTACTTTTTTGTGATGACTACAAGTTCGTCCTTCTAGAAGAATGTCCTTAAGAACCCGCGGTAAATGCATCTAAAGCCGTAAAGGAGCCTTATGATTGCTGGAGTCAAGGCCAACAACAAAGCAATGTGCTATAAGTTGGCCAGTATGAACGATCTACTTCGTAAGAAGCATAAGCAGATGGAGACCGCATATGACATTATGAAGTCTTTAGAAGCCATGTCGGCCGCTCCTTTAGAGAAGGCCCATTTAGATGTTGTAAGGGCTTTTATGAATGACAAGATGAAGAGTGCCAAATCCGTTCTTAACATGATTGAGCACCTCTAAGAGTTTGAAGTCAATGGTATCAGGATTGATGAAGCCACTTAAGTTGGCATCCTCTTGGAAAGCCTATCCCCTACCTTTTAATAGTTCGCTAACAACTATGTTATGAACAAATGGAAAGCCAACTTGACCAAACCGTTGAATGACTTGCAAAACTTTGAATCCACCAATAAAGGTAAAGGAGGAGAAGCAAATGTTGTTGTTGCAGCTGGATCTAGTAAGAACAAGGGAAAGAACTAGAACAAAGGAAAGGGGAAAAAAAGGGAAAACTAAGAAGAATGGTTCCAACCAGAAACCTAAAGGAAAGTGTTGCCACTGCAACAAAGATAGGTACTAGAAGAGAAACTGTAAAAAGTATCTCTAGGAGCTGAAGAAGAAAAAGGAACAAGGTAAATTAGATTTGCTAGCTCTTCAGGAATGTTTAATAGAGGGTGATACCTCGACCTGGATAGTTGATAGAGGAGCAACTAATCATGTTTGTTTTTCTTTGTAGAGCCCTAGTTCCTATACTGAGCTGGAATACATGATGAAAGAGGGCAATTGTGCAAGAGTTTCGGCAAAAGCAGTGGAAAAAGTTAGACTTTGATTTAGGGAGAATTAATTTTTAGTTTTGAACGATGTTTGTTTAATTCCAAATATTAGCAAAAATTTGATTTCTGTAGCTAGGCTAATTGAACAATTATTCAAAGTTTATTTTGATAATGAATTTGTTCATATTTCTCGAAATGGTTTTAATATTTGTTCTAGACGTCCGAATGATGGTTTATATTGTACAAAACCAATACCTAACTCACTACTTAACACTGAAATGTTCAAGGTTGCCGAACATATGCTACAACAAATATCATTGTCAATAGCTAACTAAAAACGCTATTAAGCACTACCAATAACGTTTTGTGGAGCGCTAGGACATCAGACGCTATTAAAAGTCCTACGAAAATGTAGCGTTCTGAGAACGATATGAGAAACGCTACAGAATTGAGGTCTTATAGCATTTTAGACATGTTATTTTCAGCCTCTTACAGCTATTTGGCATTGTTACGGTACAAATCAATAGCTTTTCTCCCTTGTTATGTTCATACTCCTGTAGCATTTTAAAATTATTATTAAATATTTTACCAATAATAAAAGTAATACATACTAACGTCCTATCTACTTTTATTATGTTAATATCCTTTTGAATTCATTCAAATAAATGGTGATTCCAAGCAACATCTTACATCCAAATAGGAATATTCAAATTAAAACATAAAAACATTCAATGTAATAATTGCTATTAGCATCTACAAAGTTGGCAATAAGATGTTTACAATACAAGTCACACCATTTGTCCACAACTTTAACATTAAAAGCAAGTAAAGAATACAGAGAAATAGCTAGAGATACCAAAATATCCAAAATGTCTAGCCAAATGAAATGGTTAAGTAAATAATCCATCTGGACAAAATGCTCCAACAAAAAGGTCATCTCCTCTAGGAAAGCAACTATTGACCTGTCACAAAATTAGTATAATTAATTAATTAATTAAAACATATAAATTGATTAACTAATGAAGCACAAAAAGAGAAAACCAGATAAACCATACAACTGAAGAGCATAATAAATTTTACTATAACGGCAGAAACTTGTGAGCAATAGCACTTGAGTTTCCTAGGACACTAACAACAAGTGCCTACGAGTTAACTCATACTTCATCTTGATTGCCAAATAACAACACAATTAAAATTCTTATGTCCAAAATAGGTCACTTTTTCAGTAATGGACATACAATCATGAGAGTCAGAGATAAAGGAATACTAACATTTAAGAAACTATGTTAAATTCTTTGAGAAACTACGTCAAAAGAACAAGCTACAGGAGACCAGCCAACAACATGAAATATAACAACATGAAAATTGTATGCCAAAAGTCCTTATTTTTAAGCCCTACAAATGAATGCAACATAGCTTTGCCAATTCAAGCTATGGTACCTTACGATTCTTTAGCTTAAAACCAATATCCATTGATTTCTCCTGCAGAACTTTTATATTTGAACTTATAGAACCAATCTCAGCTTGAAAGTGTTTGATGAAGTATTAGTTATCTTGACAATAATATTAAAATTTTAACAAAGAAATATACAGTATACTAGCATGAAAAAAAAGTCATGAATGAAAGTAAGAGTAAGATGAAAGTGAAATCATACTAAAGATTATAGATGCTTCATGGCTACACCTAAAACAACAAATAAGACAAGGCACCGCGACACCAATTTAAACATGTGTGGCAAAAAAGCAAATGTTAGCACTTGTCACTAAATAAACCATTCACAAGTTAAAACTACAAAGAATTTCATTAATCAAAGCAAGAAATTCATTATCACAACAAAGGATTTAGCAAGGGGCCTAATTAACAAAAGCTAGCTAGCTATTAGAGGGAATGTGACTAGTTGTTAAATTTTCCATAAGTTGGAAGGTTTAAAAATCTTCATTCATTTTATGCTCCAACTTTAGCAAAACTCCATCCAACAACTGAACAAAGTTAAGTATGAAATAACAAAAGCCAACAAAATAACAAATTACCACATGCTAAATCAAAAAATCAAAAAAACCTTTTAGGCAACTAGATGAAGGTAAGAGTATCAAATCCATAAGAACAAATAAATCAATTAGATAAGAATTCACAAAATGAGGGACACACTAATTAACTCTCAATACATCCTTCCAATTTAACACTAGCAGTGACAAACGAAAATCCAGAAAGTTTTATCTGTCGAAGCCCACAACAAAGCTGAAAGTAAAAAATTAAAATTAACATAAAAGAAAGGCTATGTCTTACCTCGTTAAAGGATACCATTCAATTAAGTAGATCAAGAGTAAGCAAAACTTCCTCATTGCAATCTATGTATAGCTCCTAGGCTAGATGCATGAGCAACACAAGCACCCCAGAATGTGTACACTATAAGAAAGATGAATGCTTTTAGCATGGAAAAGTTATGAATGATAACACATATTTGAGCTGAATATATTATAATGTATTAAAATTTCTCTGTTCATGGATAGAAAAGAAAGAGAAAGAAACTTAACCACGCCCTACTAACTTGAGAAATCTATCCAATAACCAGTGTATAAAGAATTGAAGGCATAATTATAGTCGAATTCGATAAACTTCGGAATTGAATTATTTTCGCCCTTGGTTTGCGGAAATGGAACCGTTTGTTCCGAATTCAAAACTTTAATCTTTGCTCAGCTCTCGGAGTCTCGATTTGAGAATTTAGGGGAAGCTACTTACATAACCCGCCAAAATATTCTTGGTTTTTTAATATATATATATATATAACATAACTTTTTTAGAATACAAGCAAAATAAGTTTTAATAGCGTTTTTTCAAAAACGCTATAACTAAAAGTTTTCAAAGACCTCCTCTATTGTAGTGGCTAAGAATAAGAAGCAAAAGATCTCTCACAATAAACATATATCTGTGGCATCTTAGGTTTGGTCATATTAACCTAAATAAGATTAAAAGATTGGTAAAAGATGGTCCTTTACGCGAACTAAAAGTTGGTGAGCTTCTAGTCCGTGAATCTTGTCTAGAAGGTAAAATGACCAAGAGCCTTTCATGGCAAAAGGAGAAAGAGCCACAAAACCTCTTCAGCTGATACATTCGGATGTATGTGGACTGTTAAACGTCTAAGTTATAGGAGGTTACGAATATTTCGTCACTTTTATTGACAATTATTCGAGATATGGTTATCTTTACCTAATGCAATAGAAATTCAAAACTTTTACAAAGTTTAGAGAATTCCAAGGAGAAGTGGAAAAATAGTTAGGTAAACTAATTAAGACACTTTGATTAGATCGCAAAGGTGAATACCTAGACTAAGAGTTTAGGGATTACTTGATTAAAGAAGGTGTGTTGTCACAACTGATAGCACCCGGTACACCATAGCAGAATGGTATTACCGAAAGGAGAAATCAGACTTTGCTCGACATGATAAGATCAATGTTTAGTTATTCTTCACTCACTACTTCATCCTGGGGATACGCCGTAAAAAATGCGGTGTATATTTCAAACATGGTACCATCTAGGTTTGTATCTAAGACACCTCTAGAATTGTGAAATGGTTAAAAACCTAGTTTGAGACACATTTGCATATAGGGGTGTCCAACACACGTGCTGAGGCAAAAGGCTGAGAAGTTGGAACTGAGGATGGAAGTATGCATCTTCGTGGGATACCCATAAGGGACAAGAGGAGGACTATTTTACAGTTAGGAATATCAAAAAGTATTTGTGTTGACAAATGCCACGTTTTTAGAGCATGACTATATGATAGATTTCAAGCCCAGAAGCAAAATAGTACTAAAAGAGTTACCTTCCGATCAGATCAGACCACAACTAGCAAGAGTTGTCGAAACACCAAGGGATAAGACCACAATTTATAATCAAACTCCTGTGGCACTTCATCATAGTGGGAGGGTAAGCAAGTTACCTGACTGGTATACCAGGGAAGCACAGGTCGTCACTACTGGTGACGATAAGGAGGATCCATTAACCTTTAAGGCTGTGATGGATGATTCTGATAAGGAAAATGGCAAGAAACTATTAAATTCGAGATAGAGTTCATGTACTCCAACTCAGTCTGGCAACTTGTAGATCTACCCGGAGGGATAAAACCCATTGGATGCAGGTGGATATTCAAGAAAAAGAGGGGAGTGGATAGAAAAGTGGAGACTTATAAGATAAGGCTAGTGGCTAAGGGCTCTACCTAGAAAGAAAGAGTGGACTATGAAGAAACTTTCTCACCGGTAGCCATGCTTAATTCCATTCGGAACTCCTGGCCATAACATCATATTTTGACTATAAGATATGCCAGATGGATGTCAAGATAACTTTTTTGAATGGCTATCTTGAGGAAACCATCTATATGGATCAGCCAGAGTATTACATAGAGAAAAGCTAAGAGTAGAAAGTTTAGAAACTGCAAAGATCTATTTATGGATTAAAGGAGGCTTCTAGATCATGGAACATCAGGTTTAATAAGGTTGTTACGTCTTATGGATTTGATCAAAATATTGATGAACCATGTGTCTACAAGTATAAGAAAGAAGAAAATGTGGTCTTCTTTGTTCTTTAGGTTGATGACATTCTACTCATTGGGAATGATATGGAGTTGATGACAGATGTAAAGAAGAGGTTAGCCAACCAATTCCAAATGAAAGATTTGGTAGAGGCAAGCAATGTTCTTAAGATTAAGATTTTTTAAGATCGCAAGAAAAAGCGTTGGCGTTATCTCATGCATCATACATAGACAAAGTGCTTGTTAGGTTTTCGATGCAGAACTTCAAGAAAGAGAATTTTCATTCTAGGCACGACATTCATCTTTCAATGGAGAAATGTCCTAAGATTCCATAACAAGAAAAAGATATGAGACGGTATCCCTATACATCTGCAGTGGGAAGCCTCATGTATGCCATGATATGTAGACAACCATATATCTGCTATGCAGTGGGAGTAGTCTGACTACTGCTCTATAAATAGGAGATTGCAGAAAATTAGAGAATACAATTTTTGCTCTCTCCTAGCAATAATGGTCATTTTTCTAAAGAGTGTGGGAAGGAAAATTTTCTCCAAAACTCCACGTTGCGCATGTGTTGGTGTTTGTGAAAATCTTGAGTGTTTATTTGCTAATCCTGTTTTGTTTCAGGTGTACCTACGTACACATCTTCGTAGATTCTAGGAATTGATGAGGAAGATTCGGGTGTTCTAAACTAGCTTGGAGTAAGGAATGTTTGAGGTCAAAGAAATCAAGTTATTGTCCTAATCATCTGCTAGGCATATAAATTAATTTGATTAATTTATCCGTGCATAAATTAATGTAATCTATAGAGTGTTTCAAAGTTTTTTAAAAATTTTTGTTATATACGATCAACTAAACATATGTTTGCGCATTCGAAATCGTTTCGGAAACCAACAATTAAAAGCATATAAAATTTGATTATAAATCACAAAAAGGCAAAGAATTAAAAAAAAAAGTTTTGAATGCAAAAAGGTGTAAAAAAGGGTTAAAATGACTAAATGAATAATCTTAGGGCAAAAGGGACCAGAATGAAAAAAATAAAGTTTTAGGGTAAAATTAAAAAGGGGTTTAAAATGACCAAAATGAAGAAATAAATAAGTTTTAGGGTAAAAGACACTAGTAGAAATCTAAGATTTAACGATAGTTAAAAACCATTGTTAAAAGATTAGATAACGGTTATATGTTACACACGTTTAATGACGCTTATAATCCGTTGTTAAAACTTACTTTAGACGACGATTTATTTCAAAAACCGTCGTCTAAATTTGTACTGAAATGCTAATTTATGCATTTGCGGACTACATCAGATGACGGTTTCTAGTGAAACCATCGTCAAATACCTATCTTTAATGACAATTTAAGTGAAAAATCGTCGTTATATATGATGCTTCAGGGATAAAATTTATGTTCTTTTATAATTTGTCCTATGGGTTTGCCAATTATTCCCGTGTTTTATCAAGATTTTGGCCACAATTAATAGAAATAATATAATAAACAAAAACAAATATCAAACTTTAAAATTAAGATGAATTATAAATATTAAATAATCATCAATAAATGTAGTTTAAGATGATTAATATTACAACAACAATGGCTATATTAAATGTTCATATAAGAAACACATATAAATACATGATTATTTTTTCTCTTTCTATTATTTTCTATACATGTCCATTCAACATCTAAACGGACAAGGCTTGAATCATCATCATCAAAATATCAACCTCGTCAACGGGTGCCAAGCCTCTACTCACCGATAGAATAGCATTGCAATAATCATCATCCCATTCACATCACGAATAGCTCTTGACTTCATAGGAACAACTAAGGACAACTCCAAATCTTTGGGATTGGTTGTATAGAAAACTTGTTTTGCTTGCGTTTCAAAAATGAAAGGATCATTCTTGTAGCCCATCCTTCAAAAGTCAATCATTGTAGCGCCGTCACCATTAACCTTCACATAATTATTGTCGGCCCACTTACACATAAAAAGTGCCACTCGTAATCCGCAATAGTCAAGCTCCCATATGTCCTCCATAAAACTGTAGTAGGTCATTGTTCCATACACGAGATTCTTGTCTTTTGCAAACAAAATATGCATAGCATCGGCACGAAGACTAACACCACTATTCTTGTCTTTTGTAGTAGATATAGCCATTTATTGAGTATGACGTGCATTTCATTACCGTCGACGAGTGTCCTCTGGCTAACTTAAACAAGTCTTTTGACATACCTTCATTTCCTGACTCGCGAACCTTAGAGTAAATGTGTGTCCTTATCTACTCTCTAAATGTCCGGTTATGTTCATCTGGCAACCACTTCTCATTTCTCCCTCTTTTTGGGTTTGCCGCCTTTATTTGTTTTTTGCACACCTATATGTATAGTTCCAGCTCATGAGCATTATGTAGAACATAGAGACAAGCTTGTTCTCATGCTTCACAAGAAACCAAGGAAGGAATGTCGATAGATTTACCTTTTGGTCTTTGGTAAACCAATTGCTTCCACGTTAGACAAGTACTCCGAGGAAAATTCCACAGCTGCTTCAGCTATTTAACTTTCCACGATGCAACCCTCCAACCTATTTTGATCTTAACAAAACCTTTTAGAATCTTCATGTACCTTTTGAAATGGTACATCCATCTTAAGTACACCGGCCCGCAAAGCCTAACTTCACAGACTAAGTGTACCGTTAGATAAATCATAATGTCAAACGATGATGGTGGAAAGCCATCATAACCTACCTTTGCTGCGAAAGCCTAGATCTCTGTTGTAATTTCGCAAAGCCCTTTCCTTACCCATGTGAGCCAGATCTTAGCAAAGCTAGAACGTCGGCAGCTAGATCTTGTTGTGTCTTCCCTCCCCTTAGCAAAATGAAGCCAGATTGCCGTGAACCCAGTTCTTCACAAACTCGTAAGGCCATCGCTTAGATATCACCGCCTCTCCCTCCCCCGCCATAGTGCCAATTCACACACACACACACACACAGTCTTTCTTAGGTTTGCAGCTCAAAGGAAAAACCAGATCTTACGTGTACTATTTGGTTGGATATTTCAAAGTAAAAACCACATAGTCAAAGGAAGCATATTTTAAAGCCCAAGTTAATGTGTTCTTTGCAGCAAAAACCATTTGGGCTTTAAAGGGAACTACCAAAAATTTTAGGCTTGGATTGACACATATGAGGAGACATAAACTCTTACAGAGAATATCACACCCACATTATCAAACTGTATTTAGAATACCAAATATACCTTTAGGATACCACTAGGTCTCTGGCCATGATACTAGTATCCAACCAAGATACTTGTCGGAATCCAACCAAAATACCCGACCGTATTTGGCAGACAACCGCCAATATTAGCGGCCGTAGTCGCCGGTAGCTACCAACCACTAGCGCTAAAGAGTCATTGGTATTTTGTTAAGATACCGACTGGTATCTGCCAAGATACCAGTTACTGATCGGTTACCACTGAGTCACAGGCCAGTAACCACCCAAATCTGCCAGAAACCACCATTATAATGACCGCCAGTCGAAAGACCAAATCACCATAACAATCAAAATCACATAAATAAACCAAACATTCACAGAACCCACAAATACTACATAAAAAATTACAAACATCCAAATCTTCTTGTCCGGGTGCAAATCTGTGCGCTCTCATTAATGAACGAAAAAAAGAACACTTCCACGAGGTTGGAGTTGCGCAAAGTAGGAAGCCGAGAACTTTTGGCATCGTGGAAAAGTTTCAATCTTCGACTAGAGGGAGCTGGCAAAGTTTCAATAAAAAAAAGAGCTTTTTCTTTTAGAATTTTTTTTAAAGATTGGTTTTTTGTTAAATTTATAAATTATTATTATTTTATTGATATACTCTCATATACTGAAGCACATGCCTAGCACGTGATGAGTTATGTTAAAAACTTAACATAAATTGATAAAAAATACACGTAAATAAAAATAATTTTAATTGTATGATTCTAATTTATGAACCAAACGTCTTAATTATCAATGGTGTGAGAGTTCAAGAATTATTTTGTTAAAATAAAAGAAATGGAATTAAAATGTCACCAACTAAAAAATTAAGGACTAACGGTGCAAATTACTCTTATTATTATTATTATTATTATTATTATTATTATTATTATTATTATTATTATTATTATTATGCCTTTTACTGTCGCAAAGAGGGATCTCTACCCCTGAACTTCCAAGGTCGAAAGTCGAAACATCCCACGAAAAACCGTGACAACAAAAACCCAGAAGAGAACTCCTCACAAACAGTGAAGAGAAGGGTCCGTCTATTGTCAAAAAGCAAAACAATGGAGGTCAGAGAAGATACACTGTACCTGCAATTACATAAGCTCTCAGCCGTGAACTCTGAAGAAGTTCTCGACGCACTGATTTCTACTCTCTGGCAAACCAGAAAAACCGGTCTCCGCGGACACCACGACAAGTCCCATTTCCTGTCTCTCCTCAATCTTCCTTCTCTCTCCGACCTCGACCCAGTGTCATATCTTTCTCTGCCTTTGATTTTCTCGTCAATAATTATTCAGAAATGTGATTTTCCTTTGATGGGGTCGTTTGTTTGTATGTTTGGGATTTTTTTTTAAACTCTTGTTGTATGTGTTGGACAGGTTTTGGCGTGCCTTCGCTCGCTTATTAGAAAATGCGCTTATGATAATAACTTCACTGGTGATGAGATTCTGAAGTTGTTCCCACACGATTTACCTCTTCATCTTCAGCAAATTCTGTTGATTTTGTTCCAGAAATATCAGAGTCAGTGGAAAGAAGAGGTGTCCACTGAACAGGTTAGCTTTGTATTCTGTCTTACCTTGCTAGGACTTTTCAGTTTTGTGGTTCGTATTATAATGAAATAGTGTGAAAACTTGTGCAAGTCAACCCACAGATGTAATTGGAATTCCTAAGATAAAATGTTATCAAGATGTAAACAGATTCTAGCCAATTTCTATAAGTACTTTCAATAAGAAATATGCTAATAATTTGTGAGTTTTGGAGTCGGTATGAGAACCTGTGATTGGTTAAAGTTTGTTAACACATAGCACTTGTTGCTGCTAAGCCACAGTTCTAAGCCACAGTTCCACTTTGAAGAAATTGTCTCTTTTTAATTTTCGTCTTTAGACCTTTTTTTTATTTTTTTATTTTTTATTTTTTATTTTTTTCCTTTTGGTTATTTTAAACTCTAGTTGATAGTATGGCTTTTTTGTTTTGTTTATTTTTTTAGAGATAAAAATTTTTATTTTATTGTCATTTCATTCGTTTTATTCTTCATGTGTATATTCCCCAGCGTTCAATGCCGAGGACCAGTGTTTCCTATCATGTTAAAATGGGTGATCCACCAACTGTTACAACTGTCCCATCTTCTGGTGTCACGGCTGCGCTATGGCCTCGCCAGGATGATCGTATTTCTCAATTATATCAGAATGATGTCGGGGCAGCTACTCCAATTATTTCGGAGAATAATGTGTCGCAAATAGCTCCAATGGCTCCGCAAAGCCATATTGGCCCTTCTGAGAACCTGGTACAAAGAGGCTTTATTGAGTTTGTTTCTTGATATCTTTTGTTATGATAATTGTTAACAAGTAGTTTATATTACGTTACAAGTTACTAAATCTTTTAGGACGATAAGATATCAGAAGTAACTTAAGGTATTTCAAACCTTTTACTAGGATATCAGGAGTTATCTAAGTGCTTTTATTTTTATTTCTTAGCCCGAAAATATACATGTTTCTGTACTAAAATAGACAGGTTCAACTGATGTGCAGGGAATTTTGCCCCGTCTCAAGTCCATGACGTGGACCATGGAGAACTGCAGCTCAGATCAATCTAAGAGAGTGGCTGTCATAACACTTAAGGTATGTAGAATTGGGAAAAGTATTTACGATCATCAATTGTTCCATTTCTTCTTTCTTTGTTGGGTATGATGCCAATGATGCTGCATATTTTCTGTAAGAGAATTTTCAAACCATCTCATGCCTTAGGAGGATTTAGATTTATAGTGATGTAGAACTACAAGATAAGATTTAGAGGGGAGAAGAGAAGAAAGAAAGAAGTGGAGACAGATTAAAAATTTGATGAAGGGAAGAAAGTATGAGAGAGTTTAAGGGAGATCAATGATATAGGAGGAAAATTGTATAATTCATAATCCATTTTATGATACAAGATGAGCTATTTCTAGATAGGAAATTTAGCACACGCGGCTCAGAGTGAGAACTAATTTACAAGTTGGTCCTACTAACATCCAACCTAATGACAACTAATCATGCCGTGGCACATGTTGACAACTACTCTTAGCATGCTAATTGGTGGATAGGGTGGTGGAGTAGTCTCTATTTAAACCTCTTGGTGTGGCTAGATCCGACATTTAGACTTCTCAATTACAATTTGCAGATGGCACTCTGTTTTTGGGAATTCTTGACGAAGATAGTTTTTTCCAATGTAATGTCCAGTTTAGGTGTTTTCTGTCTCGTTTTCAGACTAAAGGTTAATCCAGTAAAGAGCGTGATCCTTGATATTAATGTTGATGATGATCCTTGACTAGCTTGGCAAACCTGGTGGGTTGTTATGTGGTGTTTGGCCTTCTAAGTACTTGGGACTACTGCTTGGTGGTAACCCCCTGTTATCCTCTTTTGGGATCTAGTGGTGGTTAAAGTGTCAAAGATTGGCGGATAGAAGAAATATTTCTTATCCAAAGAAGGGAGACTCTTTTTGATTCAATTGCTGCTCTCATCACTCCCTATTTATTTTTTATCCATTGTTGTGAGTTTTTTTATTTTTTATTTTTTCGAGAAGGTATGACAATGAAAATATTGAACACCTAATTGCATGGAATTCGGTTCGACCAGTGGTGATTTGGGAATCGGCAACGTTCTGAAAGAAATGAAGCACTGCTGGCTAAATGGATCTGGAGATTCCCCTTGCGGGCAGATTCTCTTTGGTAAAAGGTAATTAAAGGAAAGTATGGTATACGACCGAATAAAAGGGATTCAGGTGTAGCTAATAGAGTGACCTATCAGTGTCCTTGGAAGGCTGTTTAGCAGTTGCTGCCCATTTCTTGCAACATCTTGGATGGAAAGTGGGTTCATGGAATAGAATTCAGTTTTGGGAAGACAATTGGCGTGATGAGCAATCCTTTTTAGCCAAGCTTCCAGCTTTGTATAGGTTGTCCTGCCATATTGAACCCTTTATCCACACCTTATCTGGTTCTAATCAAAGCTCAATGGTGGAGTGTCTTTGGGATTTAAAATTCTCAAGGAATTTATTGGACAGGGAAGCTTTGGACATTTTGGAGCAAATATCACTTTTAGTGTCCTCAGGTGGGAAGGGTTCAAGACTGGAGGATTTGGAAGATCGACATTCGGGCTTCTATTATGTCCTATTTTATTTTTTTAATACCTGTTGCCTTTGATTTTCAAATCTTCAATTTCATTTGGAAAACCCGTATTCCATCGAAAATTTTAGTGTTTGATGCTTATTATTTCTTCATAAACTGAATACGAACGATCTTTTGTAGAAAAGGAAACTGTTTCTTTATGGGCCTGTTTGTTTCTGTTTTTGTTTCCATTTTTCACAGTTTTCGAGAATGAAAAATGAAAATGGTTCCACAAAACGCGTTTGGTGTAAAATTTTCTAAAAATTAAAAACAAAAACGTTTTTCTCCTTTTCTGAAAATCTGAAAACGGTTTAAGACTGTTTTCATTTTCTCCGTTTTCCTTTTCTCTCTCTTTCGCTCTGGCTCTCTTCTCTGATCTCTCTCTCTCTCTCCTCTCCCCACGTTTCTCTCTCTTCCCCGAACTCAGGACGCCGTTTTCACAGAAGCACGGCCGCGGAGGTGGCAACGCGATTCCCTGGGCTCGCCGGAGCTTGGCCATGAAGTTGGCAGCGGGATTTGCCTGGGCTCGCTAGAGCTAGGATGTGGAGGTGGCAGCAACGGATCTGATTTGCAGAGATGGAGGGAGTAAGTTTTTGGCGCTTTTTTTGTTATGAGATCTAATTTGCAGGTTTAAGTCTCTTTCTTGCTCTTGTATGTTGGCAGATTATAGTCCGTCGTCTGTAGATGTTCAAAAGCTTCAACAAATTTTGCAGCTCTTGTAATGCACACCACCTGTTCGAGAAAAGTCCTAAGAGAGACTTTTCGGAATCCACTAACTTGCTTTTCGAGTACTCTCGTAATGGCTTTAACCATGAAGCTCTGAATCTCTTTGCCGGGCTTTGCCGCTCCGGTTTTCTGGTTGATGGGTTAGCTCTGTCTTGTACATTGAAGGTTTGTCGGTGCTTGTTTGATCAAGTTGCGAGTAGGCAAGTGCATTGTCAATGCGTAAAATCCGGGTTTGGGGAGGATGTTAGTGTTGGCACTTCTCTTGTTGATATGTATACGAAAACTGAGGGTATTAGAGATGGAAGGAAAGTTTTCGATGAAATGCGGGAGAAAAATGTTTGTTCGTTTGGTCCTGAGTTTGTGATTTTTGTTGATCTAATAATATATTAATATTATTATTTATTTAATATATTTTAATTTTAAATATTATTACATGTTTTTTAAAATTAAACAACCAAACACAATTTCAGTTTTTTTAAAACTGAAATCAATCTCAGAATAAAACTACCAAACGCATTTTCAGAAATGATTCCAAAATGAAAATGAAAACGTTTTCGTTTTCATTTTCATACAAAAAACAAAAACGTTTTGGAACGAATTCCAAACGCACCCTATGTTTCTCCAAGTTGGTATGTGTTTGGTAAAAGCAGCGTGGAGACAATGGACCATCTTTTCCTCTACTTTCCGTTCTCATACATTCTCTGGTGCCTTCTTGTTAAGGAGTTAGGCATTGAGCGTGTGATCTCGAAGAGCTGCAGGGGGATGGGAGTGTCCTTGCCCGGGTCAAGCTCAACTTATAGGAGGAATCTAATGGGGAAGGTTGTGCCAACTCATGATCAGTTGTCATTACATCGGGTGTTAGTGGACCAACCTGTAATTTGTTGTCACTTGGAGCCACTTGTGCCCATCTTGTACTATGAAATGGGTATCTGGTAATATTAGGGTGGGAGGACATTTTGAGTTAAGAGGGGCAATTGAAATTTTTTCTCGTATAACCGGTTGAAGCACACGTTGTAATGTGTCGTGAATGGTAAATAGGAATATTTTTCATTAATTCAAAATAATCTCGTGTACACATTGAAGGGAATAAAGCAATTGACCTTTAAAGAGAAGTTGTTAGATGAGGCTACTTGGTCATATGTAGGTGATGCAAATACTATGTGGGATGCCATGGCTAGCTGCATTAGAAAAGTGGCAAAGGAGGTACTAGAGGAATGTAGAGGTAAAGGCTCCCTTGGGAAAGAAACCTGGTGGTGGAGTGAGGAAGTTCAAAAGGCTATTAGGACCAAGAGGGATTCATATAGAGATTTACCAAAGCGTAAAGATGTTGAAACTTTTAATAAGTACAAAGAAGCGAAGAAAGAAGCTAAGCGAGCAGTTGGTAAGGCTCGTTCTACTTACTTAGATGAGGTATATAGTGAACTTGGGACTAGGGAATGAGAGAAGGATATATATAAACTAGTTAGGATAAGAGAAAGGAAGTGTCGGGACCTAAATCAAGTGAGGTGTGTTAAGGATGATACGGATCAGGTTCTGACAAAAGATAAAGACAGGGAAAGGTGGAGGAGTTACTTTGAGAAGCTTTATAATAATGATCATGCGATAGAGTTTGACAATGCTAGGTCACAAGGAGAACCTAATGTGATGTATACAAGAGGAATCAGAGTCTTGGAAGTTAAAACTACACTACAGAAGATGAAAAAAGGGAAGGCATGTGGGCCAATAGAGGTTTGGATGGCGTTAGGAGATGCTGGAATTGTGTGGCTCACTAAGCTTTTTAATGAGATATTAAAGAAGAAGCATATGCCTGATGCATGGAGAAAAAGTATTCTTGTCTCCATCTTCAAGAATAAAGGAGATGTGTTGAATTGTAACAATTATAGGGGCATAAAGTTAATAAGCCACACTATGAAACTTTAGGAGAGAGTTATCGAATGGAGATTAAGGGCCACAACTACCATCTCAGGTAACCAATTTGGCTTTATGCTAGGCAGATCAACCACAGAAGCCGTTTTTTTTCTTAAGATGCTGATGGAAAGGTATAGAGAAACCAAGATTGACCTACATATGATCTTCATAGATTGCCGATGGATGTTTTATGGTGGGTGCTAGAAAAGAGAGGAGTGCATGTGAGGTATATCAAGGTAATTAATGACATGTACGATGGGGTGGTCACGAGCGTGAGAACTGTTGGAGGCTACACGGTAGAGTTCCCCATTCGGATCGGCCTTTATCAAGGATTTGCTCTTAGTCCTTATCTTTTCATCATCGTGATGGATGAGCTGACAAGAGAAATTCAAGTAGAGTTCCTTGGTATATGCTTTTTGCGGACGATATAGTTTTTGTTGATGAACATAGGGAATGAGTTAACCGTAAGTTAGAACTGTGGAGACACTCTCGAGGCGAAGGGATTTAAGTTAAGTAGGACGAAAACTGAATATATGCATTGTAGGTTTAGTAACTCAAGTAATCAGAGTAATAAATTTTTTTTAGATGGTGTGGAGATTGGGGTTTCAAGGAAGTTTAGGTACCTTCGGTCTATAGTCCAGTACGAAGGAGATATAGAAAATGATATTCAACATAAGATTAAGGTAGGGTGGGTTAAGTGAAAGAATGCTACGAGAGTTTTATGTGATGGCAAGATGCCTATTAAGTTGAAAGGAAAGTTCTATAGGACTGTCCAGCTATGTTATATGGTAGTGAATGTTGGGCCATTAAGAAACAACATATATCTAAGATGACTGTGGCAGAGATGCGTATGTTAAGATGGATGAGTGGCCATACGAGAATGGATCGCATAAGGAATGAAGTTATTCGTAGTAAAGTAGGTGTAGCACCAATAGAAGATAAGGTGCGCAAAGGTCGCTTGAGGTGGTACGAACATGTCCAACGTAGACTGCTAGAAGTACCAGTTTGTGCTTGGGAGGACATTCTTATATCTAATACTAGGAGAGGGAGGGGTAGACCAAGAATTACGTGGACCGAAGTAGTTAGGAAAGACATTCTAGATCTAGGCCTTCAAGAAAGTTTAATTTCGAATAGAGCTGTGTGAAAAAGTGAAATTCATATAGCCGACCCCAATTAAGTTGGGATTATGGCTGTTGTTGTTGTTGTTGTTGTTGTAGCTGTTGTAGTTGTTGTTGTTGTACACATTAATACACGGCTAAGAGCCAAATCAGGAACCTAGCTACAAATTGGGAAAATATCCTAACAAAAATATACAACTCACCAAATAATATACAATTCACCTAATCCCTAAAAATCAGGGATCACACAAAATCACCTACACTACACCCGGATTCTTATTATAACTGTATCTCACAATAGTCCCCCACAAGTTGGTGAATGGATATCTTCCATTCCAAGCTTGCTGACAGTGTTCTGGAAAACAGTGCTCGGAAGTCCCTTTGTAAGTACATCAACTAATTGATCTTTAGTTGAAACAAATGGAATACAGATTAAGCTGCTTTCCAACTTCTCTTTTTTAAAGTGTCGATCGACCTCAATATGTTTCCTTCGGTCATGTTGCGCTGGATTATGTGCAATGCTTATGGCTGACTTGTTATCACAAAATAATTTCATTGGACCTTCCCATTTCACCGGCAGATCATCCTAAATTATTTTTAACCACAGCAGTTCACATATTCCAAGCGCCATTAACCTGAACTTGGATTTTGCGCTTGATCTTGCCACCACACTTTGCTTTTTACTCCTCTACGTTACAAGATTTCCACCTTGGAAAGTGCAGTAACCCGAAGTTGACCTCCTGTCAACTAAAGAACCTGCATAATCCGCATCAGTGTAGGTCTCTAGTGTCATGCTTCCTCCTTTCTTGAACAAGATTCCTCTCCCAAGAGTACCCTTTAAATACTGTAGGATCCTGTATACAACCTTGAGATGCATTCCTTTGGGATTATGCATAAATTGACTAACAACACTCACAGTAAAGGTAATGTCCGGTCTCGTATGTGCCAAATAAATCAGTCTCCCAACGAGTGTCTGATAAGAACTTCTGTCCACCATCGTGTCTTCTAGAGCATCACATAACCCATGGTTAAACTCGATGGGTGTGTCAATTGGTTTACACCCTAGCATCCCAGTCTCCTTTAATAAGTCTAACACATACTTTTGTTGTGATATAAAGATTCCCTGTTTTGAATGCGCTACTTCAATACCTAGAAAGTATTTTAACTTTTCAAGTTCTTTTATGTCAAACTCCTTTTCCAAGCACTTCTTTAAGCTTTACATTCCTTCTAAATCATTGCCTATTACTATAATATCGTCTACATATACCAACAATGGCGTCACTCCCCGTAACTTCGAGTGCTTCACCAACAGAGTATGATCTCTTTGACTCTATCGATATGTTGTCCCTAGTAAGGCTACCCAAGAGGGGGGTGAATTGGGTTTTCAATATTTTTCGAGAATTTATAGAATTATTTGAAGATTAAAAACAAATATAGACAATTAATTCAACAAATTACTTTTATCAAGCATTCGGTGTGCAGAGAACTATGTAAGTTAATGCAATAGCACAAACACTTAATATGAACAAGATGAATCAATCTAATATCATGTAACAAGTTCAATAAGCTTATCACCAAGAGTTAAATCAATCAATGTCAACTATCAAATTAAAGTGCGGAAATTAAAGAGATAGGGTTAAGAGAGATGCAAACGAGATTTAGAGTGGTTCGACAAATAAATTTGTTTACATCCACTGTCGCCGAGATATTTCGCATCTCGACCTCTTCTTCCACTATACGATCGACTTTCCAGGACAATTACTCCTCTTACAAGATGGTGGATCTTTCTATCCGAGGCTTCGCCTAACCTCTTACACAATATCGATTTTCTACAAAGATCGACCAACTAAGAAACCCAATACGAAATATGGATTATTAATAGTGAAGCACTCAGTTATACACTCCTAACAATGGTTTTACACAATTAAAATGACTAGGACATGATGAAATCACACTATCAAAAGAGAATTCAAGGTACGCTTAAGTATGTATGAGAGAATGAAGTAAGGATTTAGAGAAGATGATGATTATGTTGGCACTTTAGAGAAACCTTTTTGGATTTTCAGAAATTTGGGAGCTCTGAATAAATTCTCTAAGGTCTCAAAGAAAAACCTTGAGAGAGAAAAATGATTTTTCTCGATTTAAGCTTACTATCCAACGGTCTTATTTTTGCCCGTTACCCAGTACCGGTCGACCGGAGTGGTTGATCGGTTGAGACAAATTTTAAATTTCGCTGTTCAACGGTCTTATTAAATATCCGTTGAGCAGAACTGGTCGACCGGAGCGGTTGACCGGTTGAGGCAACACCGGTCGACCGGTGGATTTTGCCTTCTCTGTCACCGGACGATATAAGTCGACCGGTTGACACTGACTTTGCCTCAAACCTTCACAAAATTGCACTTTTATGCCAAATGATATTATGCACTTAGTTTAGTCTCATTTTTAAAAGAATAATGTTAGTGTGTGCATGAGCCTAATCAAGAATTAATCATTGATAGTATGAAGTCAAAACTAAATACAAGGCTAAGGAGATATAAAAACCTGTTAGAATTTGTCTTGCTTGATTTTGTTTGCTTGCTCTTGATCTTTGGTATTTCAACACTTCAAGCCTTGAATTCCTTCTTCAATTTGCATTTCTCAAACTTGAATGTATTTGCATTGTATTCCGCAATATGATTCTTGAGTTGATTTATAATATCAATTATACTAAATACACAACTCAAAATAGAATAATTAGTAACATAATAAATTGTGTTTATTATCATCAAAACATGAGAATATTCAACCTTGAGCCAACAATCTCCCCTTTTTTGATGATGACAAACACTTGATTGCTAAGATAATAGAGGCAGTACCATGTTCTCCTTTACAAGTGTATGTCTCCCCCTTATTTAATCACTTGATACTAACTTGAAAATATTCTCCTCCTTAATCTATTAATCCTTTAAAGAAAATACCTCAATAAACATTTTCATGTCTCCCCCCTTATTTTTAAGCAAAGTCAGAGTGACAATGGAACATCAAGTGACAATAGACTAAATAAATAGCTGAATCAAATAGCAATCACTCCATCTCCCCCATTTGTCATCAACAAAAAGAAGAAAAAAAATCATCAAATCATAACATCAAGTGACAATGGAAGAAAGGAAATGTGACAGTAATCATCAAGGAAATGTAAACATTAAATGATAGAAAGAGAATTAACAATGGAAGAACCATTAAAAGACAGTGAAATCAAAGAGGGGGGAGGCCCTTGAAAATTGAGATGCCGAAGTTGTTCGAGAATTTGTGCTTAATGATAGGCTTGGTTGCATAGGCTTGGAATTGTTAGAGAAGATCGTTGCGGAGGTTGGAAATCCTTGAGTCGACAAAAGAGTAGATATTTTGGATGCCATTGTTTAGTTGCATTCTAAGCTCCTCATGACTTGCACATAGAGACTCAATCCGTCCATGGAAGTTATTGAAAGCCTCTTCATTGAACCGAGTTGAACTATTTCTAATATCTTCTTCGCATCCTTCATCCTCAACTCTGGCCCTTTTCTTGAGAATCCATCTTCTATTTTCAAACTTCTAACCCATGAGTTTGATTGTAGTTTTATTGTAGTCAGATTTGGGTGGACTAAGTTCGGTTTTGTCATCAAGATTTACTTTGAAATGTCGAAAGATCTTTGTTAGTACCATGCCATAAGGAAGATTAGGATCCCTAGCTAAATTATTTCTACCAGCCATCTTATGAAGGATCACATAGAGAAGATTTTTCCGAATACCTTGGAGAAGGCAAAACATAAGATACAGATCGGTGAATGAAACCTCATCCATATGCCCTCCTCTAGGAGTGATATTGTTGGAGACAATGTGATGAAGGATTCTACTCCTAAGGGGTAGTTCATTGGCTTTTGGCTTTGGGGGTAGAGCCTCATTATCATCTTCATTACTCCCTTGAGTTGTGATCATTTCCATAATAATCCTTGACATCGTTTCTCCATTATAAGCCCAAGAGTCATAATTATGCACACATCTCCCAACATTCAGAATCCCTAAAATTTCTTAGATCACCTCTCTATCAAGTTCTATACGTTGTCCCTTAAGAGTGCAGGTTATTTTGATGTTGGTGTCACAAACAGTGTATTGCATATGTGCATAAAAGGCTTTCACTAACCTAAGGTAGACTACTTCCTTAACTTCCACAAATGCTTTCCAACCTAAAACCTCAATCAATCTTTCAATAGTCAGCTCTCTAAACACACTAAAATCCACAAATCTCCCTTCTATAATAGATTTCTTTTCAAAGAGTTTAAAGTTATGAGTATTGAATTCATCGTTTGATACCTTCTTTCGTGGACCAGAGGAAGTAGCTTTCACATTTTTTCCTTTGCCATGTGAAGATTGAGCCCATGAAGCCATTGAAGCAATTCGTCGAGCACTTGGTGGGTGATTTCGGATTAGAGTGGATTGGGAGTGAAATTTGTGAAAAAGTGGAGAGAAAGGAGAATGTGAAAAGGAGAGACGATTCTTGAGAAATTTGAATATGATTGTGGAGGAAATTTGATGAATTTTGGATGATTTTAAGGATTGTGGTGATTTGGGTGTGTTTTTGGCGCCTAGGGTGCGAACTTGAGTGAGAATGAATGAGAGAAAAATTTTAGAGCTGATTTAAAGTGCTTGTCGCGCACCACTGGTCGCCCGATGCGGTTGACCGGATCAAGCTTAACCGGTCGACTGGTTGATTATAACGTCTCTATCTCCGGTCGACCTATGTATAAAGAAAACGTGAAGAAAATAGTTGATTTTGATAGAAAAAGCAGAATCAACCAATAACTAAATATAGCATATGTTTCCTCATATACCATCACACAAACAAAATGACAATATCAATTTGTTTAAGAATAATAATCATCAAATCATAGATCAAACACTTAATTCCTAAGTGATCAAGTGCAATTCTGTAGCATCTAACAGTCCTAAATCTCTTATAAGTGAAGCAAATCTTTCAAGAGCTAGAGGTTTGGTAAGGATATCCGCAATTTGATGATTAATGCTACCCTTTTGCACATGATCACGCAAGAAATGATGTCTAATCTCTATGTGTTTGGTGCGTGAATGCAAAATCGGATTTTTTGACAAGTTGATCGCACTAGTGTTATCACACATGATAGGGACATGATCATAGCTCAATCTTAGGTTTAGAAGTGTTTGCTTCATCCAAAGAACTCATGCACAACAGCTGGCTGCCGAGATATATTCGGCTTCTGCGGTTGATAGAGCAACCGAGTTTGCTTTTTGCTAAACCAAGAGACTAGTGCAAATCCTAAGAAATGGCATGTACCACTTGTGCTCTTCCTATCTATGGTGCAGCCTATCCAATCGGCATCCGTATAACTAAATAAGTCAATGTGTGTGCCCTTTGGATATCATAATCCTAAATTCTTAGTTATACTAAGATATCTAAAAATTCTTTTTACCGCATTTAGATGTGACTACTTAGGATTTGATTGATATCTAGCACACAAACAAACGCTATACATAATATCTGGTCTACTTGCGGTTAAGTAAAGTAAGGATCCGATCATACCTCGATATTTCGTTATGTCCATGGCCTTATCATTTTTATCCTTGTCTAATTTAATAGATGAGCTTATTGGAGTAGATAGAGGCTTCATTCCTTCAAAGTCAAAACTTCTTGAGTAGATCTTTGACATACTTAGCTTGATTGTTGAAGATGCATTCCTTTGTTTGTTTGATTTGAAGACCAAGGAAGTAGTTTAGCTCTCCCATCATACTCATTTCGAACTCACTATGCATGCCTTTGAAAACTCTTCACAAAGGAAAACATTAGTAGAACAAAAAATAATATCATCAACATAGATTTGTACAATAATTAGATCATCGCCCTTGGTTTTTGTAAAAAGTGTAGTATCCACTTTTCCGATTGAAAATCTATTTTGGAGTAAAAATTTGCTAAGTCTATCATACCAAGCTCTAGGAGCTTGCTTTAAACCATATAAAGTCTTTTTCAATTTAAAAACATAATCTGAATACTTGTGATTTTGAAAACCGGGTGGTTGTTATACATATACTTCTTCTACAATGTATCCATTAAGAAAAGCACTTTTAACATCCATTTGATAAAGAGTGAATTTTTTGTGGGATGCACAGGCTAATAAAATTCAAATGGATTCTAATCTAGCAACCGGTGCAAATGTTTCTTTATAATCGATTCCATCTTCTTGATTGAAATCTTGGGCCACTAATCTAGCATTGTTTCTCACAATCACACCGTGCTCATCTCTCTTATTCTTAAAGACTCACTTGGTGCCAATCACGGATTGAGTATTAGGTCTAGGGACTAATTCCCATACATTACTTCTTTCAAATTGATTTAGCTCTTCTTGCATCACCAAAATCCAAAATTCATCATTTTCAGCATCTTTAAAACAAATATAGACAATTAGTTCAACACAGTACTTTTATCAAACATTCAATGTGCAGAGAATTATGTAAGTTAATGCAATAGCCAAACACTTGATATGCACAAGATGAATCAATCTAATATCATGTAACAAGTTCAATAAGCTTATCACCAAGAGTTAAATCAATCAATGTCAACTATCAAATTAAAGTGTGAAAATTAAAGAGATAGGGTTAAGAGAGATGCAAACGAGATTTAGAGTGGTTTGACAAATAAATTTGCCTACATCTACTGTCGCCGAGATATTCCGCCTCTCGACCTCTTCCACTATACGATCGACTTTCCGGCACGATCACTCCTCTTACAAGATGACGGATCTTTCTATTTGAGGCTTCGCCTAACCTCTTACACAAAGCTGATTTTCTTCGGAGATCGGCCAACCAAGAAACCCAATACGAAATATGGATTACTAATAGTGAAGCACTCAGTTATACACTCCTAACAATGGTTTTACACAATTAATATGACTAGGAGATTATGAAATCACACTATCAAAAGAGAATCCAAGGTAGGCTCAAGTATGTGTGAGAGAATGAAGTAAGGATATAGAGAAGATGATGATTATATTGGTACTTTAGAGAAACCTTTTTGGATTTTAAGAAAATTTGGGAGCTTTGAATAAATTCTCTAAGGTCAAAAAGAAAAACCCTGAGAGAGAAAATGATATTTCTCTATTTATGCTTACTGTCTAACGGTCTTATTTTTGCCCGTTATCCAGTACTGGTCGACCGGAGCGGTTGACCGGTTGAGACAAATTTTAAATTCCGGTGTTCAACTATCTTATTAAATATCCGTTGAGCAGAACCGGTCGACCGGAGCGGTTGACCCGTTGAGGCAACACTGGTCGACCGGTGGATTTTGCCTTCTTTGTCACCGGACGATATAGGTTGACCGGTTGACACTGACTTTGTCTTAAACCTTCACAAAATTGCACTTTTATGCCAAATGTCATTATGCACTTAGTTTAGTCTCATTTTTAAAAGAATAATGTGAGTGTGTGCGTGCATGAGTCTAAACCAGAATTAATCATTGATAGTATGAAGTCAAAACCAAATACAAGACTAAGGAGATATAAAAACCCATTAGAAGTTGTTTTGCTTTATTTTGTTTGTTTGCTCTTGATCTTTGGTATTTTAACACTTCAAGCCTTGAATTCCTTCTTCAATTTGCATTTCTCAAACTTGAATATATTTGCATTGTATTCTACAATATGCTTCTTGAGTTGATTTATAATATCAATTATGCTAAATACACAACTCAAAATAGAATCATTAGTATCAAAACATGAGAATATTCAACCTTAGGCCAACACGATATCCCAAGGTTGTCATCACTTTCGTAAATCTCTCGAACCAGGCCCTTGGTGACTGTTTGAGCCCATATGGTCTTTTTCAACTTGAACACCATCCCTTCTTTGGATTCAAACCCGGGAGGAACTTCTATGTAAATTTCCTCTTCAAGATCACCATGTAAAAACGCATTTTTGACACCAAAATGCTGTAAGCTCCATCCAAAATAAGCTATCAATAATAGAAGAACCCATACCATGTTCATTTTTGCAACCGGGGAAAATGTCTCAAGGTAGTCTACTCCATAGGTCTGAGAGTAGCCTTTGGCAACCAATCTCGCCTTGTACCTGTCCAAGGAACCATCTGACTTGTATTTGACGGTGAAAACCCACCTGCATCCTTCTAACTTCTTCCCTTTCAGCAACCTGACCAAATCCCAAGTTTTTTTCTTCTCTAGTGCTTCCATCTCCACTTTCATAGCATTCTCTGATTTCTCATTTCCTAATGCCTCAGATAGGTTTCTGGGAATGGAAATTATGTGTGTCTTACTAAGGAAGGCTCTATGGATCTGGGATAGGTTTTTATAGGACATGAACAAGTATAATGGATGTTTTGTGCAGGCTCTGGTTCCATTTTAAGTGCAATTGGTAGGCCATAATCACTTGGTTCAACAATTTCATTTGTGGATTCCTTAGGGCCCGGTGATTGTGTGGTGGTCTTGGCAGGGCTTGGCGGTTGTATGGTGGTCTCAGCAGCTCGAAAAGGTTAGGTTATCTTGGGTGATTTAACACGCACAGGTTGAGAGATTTCCTTTTGCTTCCTGGAATAAACCTATAGTGGTCGAGTAAGGTCTTGCTTTCCATTTTTTGACACTATTTCAGACTGAGAATTGAGCTGATTAGGCTGATCAGGTGATGGACTAATGACTGGTACTATAACAACAACAAGCCTTAACTACAACTTAATTGAGGTCGGCTATATGGATTTCTACGCAATTCTGTTCGAAATTAAACTTTTCTAAAGACTTAGATCTAGAATGTCTTTCCTAACTACTTTGGTTCACGTAATTCTTGGTCGACCCCTCCCTCTCTTAGTATTAGGTATAAGAATGTCCTCCCAATCACGAACTGGTGCTTTTAGCGGTTTACGTTAGACATACCCGTACCACCTCAAGCGGCCTTTGTGCACCTTATCTTCTATTGGTGTTACACCTACTTTACTACGAATAACTTCATTCCTTATGCGATTCATTCTCGTATGGCCACTCATCTATTTTAGTATACGCATTTCTATCACATCTTAGATATATATTCTCTTAACAGCCCAACATTCACTACCATATAACATAGGTGGGCAGATTACAGTCCTATAGAACTTTCTTTTCAACTTAATAGGCATGTTGCCATCACATAAAACTTACATAGCATTCTTCCACTTAACTCACCATGCCTTAACCATATGTTGAATATCTTCTTCTATATCTCCTTCGTACTGCGCTATAGACCTAAGGTATCTAAATTTCCTAGAAGTCTCAATCTCCATAGCATCTAAAGAAATTGCATCACTCTAATTACTTGAGTTACTAAACCTACAATGCATGTATTCAGTTTTCGTCATACTTAAATCCCTTCGTTTCGAGAGTTTGTCTCCACACTTCTAACTTGCGGTTAACTCCTTCCCTATATTCATCAACTAAAACTATATCGTCCGCAAAAAGCATACACCAAGGAACTCTATTTTGGATTTCTCTTGTCAGCTCATCTACTACGATAGTGAAAATATAAGGACTAAGAGCATATCCTTGATGAAGGCCGATCCGAATGGGGAACTCTGCCGTGTAGCCTCTCGTGACCACCCCATCGTACATGTCCTCAATTACCTTGATATACCTCACATGCACTACTTTCTTTTTTAGCACCCATCATAAAACTTCCCTCAGCACCTGTTGGTGTAAATTCACTACGCAAGTGCACGTGCCGAACAAGTAATAAAGTGAATGAGTAAAGTATCGTTCACACGGAGAAAGTTATCAATATTTTTTCTGATAAGATTTAAGAGATGCAATGTAAACAAATTTAATGGTTTGATTCAACTACAAAGACTAAAAAAATTACAGTAAACAGAAGTAAATAAATACACACTCAGTTATCGAAGGTAAAAAATCAATCTATGCTAAAGACTGGGACTCAATTTCTCCTTCACTGCAACCTAGGCTATTTATGCTACGACTTTTGTTACAGCAATGCTGTCAGTTAACCTGAAACACGAATTTTACACGAGTCTCCCGATCTATTTATAATTTCGCCTCTTTTACTCAAATTTCAACATATTCCTATGAGAAAACTAAATAGATAGGTTATGTTAAGCATGGGTTGCAATTGGGCTATGTGAGTCAAGTGTATATATACTACTCGCAAATCAACTAGATTTCTTTATGAAATTTAGCTAAACAACACACTGTTCAATATTGGTCTAATCCCAATCAACTTTTCAGCAAATTGAAATCACTATATTTTGCTTATGATGGCCGGTCAGTAAACAAAAAATGAACAAGAGAGATTATATTATACAAACTAATTAATATCAATATAGCAAAAGTGAGCATACACTACGTCAAATTACAGATTTGGGTACTCTATCATCCCAGCCAAATTAATTTAGCTCATAGTTCTGTTAATTTCAACAAAATAAACAGCCATGATTTGAGTACAGAGGAAGAGGAAAGATAAACCAAAATGGAGAGAATGGCAGTAAAGACAAGATGAAGCTTGGTAGTCTCCTCTTGTGGCTTCACTCCTTGAGATTTCCAGCTCCAAATTCGTCTCCTCCCGTACTCGTCCTTCCTTTCTTTCTCTCTCTGGTTTTCTTTTTGCTCTCTACTGCCTTCCTTTCTCGGTACCCTGTTCTATTTTTTTCTTCTTTCTATTTTTGCTTCCTTTTTCCTCCTTGCTGCGGCGCTCCTCTTGAGGAAGATAACGTGCACTTCTCGAGGTTGGGTCCAACTGACTAAGCACTAAATCCACCTTTTGTTTACTTTGTCCTAATTCTCTCACAAAGATGCGCTGATGTCATCCACTATCTGTGTGCTGTCATATTTTTACTGCAGCAAATGCTACAACATTTATCCTTACAAAACCTGCAGATCAGAAACAACACCTCTTGGACACAAGTTAGCCCCTTCCTTGATCAAGTTTTCTTCATAAACATCACAGAAACAACACAAATAAATCTCAGCAGAGTGCACAACATGAACCAAAAGTTGAGCAAATAAAGCAGAAAATTAACAACTAAGCCTTTGGATAGCCAACTATAAGCCTAGAAATGCCTAAAACAACTCTAATTCCTAGAGTTATCAACACCCTATCATATGCCTTTTCTAAAGCTATAAAGACCATTTGTATGGCTGTCTTGACTTCTTTGTACCTTTTCATCAGCATCCTAAGAAGAAAAATGGCTTCCATGGTTAATCTGTCTGGCATGAAGCCAAATTGGTTACCTGAGATGGTAGTTGTGGCCCTTAATCTCCTTTCAATAACTCTCCCAAAGTTTCATAGTATGGCTTATTAACTTTATGCCCCTATAATTGTTATAATTCAACACATCTCCTTTATTCTTGAAGATGGGGACAAGAATACTTTTCCTCCATGCCTCAGGCATATGCTTCTTTTTTAGTATCTCATTAAAAAGCTTAGTGAGCCACACAATTCCAACATTTGCTAATGCCAGCCAAACCTATATTGGAATTATCATCTGGCCCACATGCCTTTTCCTTTTTCATTTAATAGTAGTGCAGTTTTAACTTCCGAGACTCTGATTCCTCTTGTATACATCACATTAGGTTCTCCTTGTGACCTAGGATCGTCAAACTCTATCGCATGATCATCATTATAAAGCTTCTCAAAGTAACTCCTCCACCTTTTCCTAATGTCTTTATCTTTTGTCAGAACCTAATCCGTATCATTCTTAACACACCTCACTTGATTTAGGTCCCGAAACTTCCTTTCTCTTATCCTAGCTAGCTTATATATATCATTCTCTCCTTCTATAGTCCCAAGTTTCCTATATACCTCATCTAAGTAGAACGAGTCTTACCAACTACTCACTTAGCTTCTTGCTTCGCTTCTTTATACTTATTAAAAGTTTCAACATCCTTACGCTTTGGTAAATCTCTATATAAATTTCTCTTGGTCCTAATAGCCTTTTGAACTTCCTCACTCCACCACCAGGTTTCTTTCTCTAGAGGGCCTTTACCTCTAGATTCCCTTAGTACCTCATTTGCTACTTTTCTAATGCAGCTGGCCATGGCATCCCACATAATATTTACATCACCTATATATGACCAAGTAGTCTCATCTAAGAACTTCTCTTTAAAGGCCAATTGCTTTATTCCCTTCAAATGCCACTAACGAGTTCGTGGGAGGTGGTTTATCTTAGTCCTTCTATAGTAAAGCTTCATGCTTACATCTAAGATCACTAACCTATGTTGGGTGGCTAGTACTTCTTTAGGAATTACTTTACAATTCTTACATAGAGAACATTCTCTATATCTTGTGAGAAAATAATTTATCTGGCTCAAGTTCCTCTCATTCTTAAAAGTGATCAAGTGAGAATCTTTTTTCTTGAAAAATGTGTTTGTTATGATAAAATCATGTCCCAACACAAATTCCAAAATAGATTTTCCTTCTTCGTTTCGAGCTCTAAAACCAAAACCACCGTGGATCCTTTCGAAGTTTTTCCTATCCTTACTGACATGCCCATTGAAATCGCCTCCAATGAAAATGCTATCCTCATTGCCTATACAACACACTAAGTCATCCATGTCTTCCCAGAACTTGACTTTAGTTTTCGCATCCAATCCTATTTGTGGAGCATAAACACTAATTACATAGCTGAACTTATTTCCTAGTACCAATTTGAGCATGCTAATTCTATCCCCTATTCGTTTAATCTCAAGTACGTCATCCTTCATAGTTTTGTTCACTAGAATACCAACTCCATTGCGATTCCTTTCCCAACCTGTATACCGTAACTTGTGTCCTAAATTTCCAATCTCCTTTGCTTTCTCTCCTGTCCACTTTGTTTCCTATAAAATGTTAATTCTTCTTCTTACCATAACATCTACTAACTTCATAGATCTACCGGTTATAGAACCTACATTCCAACTACCTAAACGAATTTTCCTATCATGGGCTAGCTCTGCCCCTTGCACACGTCCATGAATGTGCAAGGACCACCCTTGCATATTTTTCACCATATCTGGGGCCCGACATGGCGCATGGGCTCGCTTTTCCCCCCGCACACGTCCATGAATGTGCGAAGACCCCCCTTGCCTATTTAATACTATACCCGTGGCCCGGCATAGCGCGTCGCACGTAGGGAACGCCCCAACAAATTTGATGTAAGTGAAATCCATGAGAGTGACTTATTTTTACGCTGGCCGTCAACCTACCGCAACACTCCTCCTTTACCCGGGCTTGGGACCGGCTATACAAACGCATAGGCGGAGTTGGACTGACGACTGGTACTAACTCAACAAAACTAGCTGACTAGGAATTGACTCAGTGGACGACTGAATAGACTCGGTAGACTCAGTAGACTCAGTTGACTCGGTGGACTCGGACTGATTAGGAATATCAAGAAGGAACAAGTCTCTTTCCACCCTAAAGATAGGAATGGAAAAAATATGACTCAGTTTCGACAAAGGTGATATCAGCGGAAACAAAGAATTTTCTTATTGGTGGATGGAAACATTTGTACCCTTTTTGAGTGGATGACTAACCAACGAAAACACACTTGAGAGCACGTGGATCGAGTTTTCCCCTGTTTTGAGAGTGAATATGTACAAAGGCAACACTTCCAAAAATTCTTGGAATAAGGTTGTTTGAGGCACCGAAATTTGGAAAGAATTTTGTGTGAGCTTCCATGGGGCTTTTGAAGTCAAGATCTCATGTTGGCAGTGTATTTATGAGATGGGCAGCGGTTAAAGACGACTTCACCTCATGTCTCCTTTGCCGTGCCAAGACACATACATGTGTCACTGATTTCTGGCTGCATAGAATTCCACAACCAGGACATCACAAGAGAATCTTGTTCATCCCAAGCATCAAACTTGGGATCCCCCGGTTTAGGACCAGTTCCAAGTAGATGACTCAATTTGCCTCTTCCCTTCAAAAACGCGCAAACCAATTGGGACCACTTCAAATAAGTTTTTTCATTCAATCTGTACGCTGTCTGAATGTTTTGCAAATCCCCTGTTGAAGAGTTGTTGTTGCTCTCAGTCGGAGAAGTTGCAGGAACCCCTGTTGCGTTGCTGGCTGCAGATGATTCGGACATGATTCTTGGGTATACAAATCACGAACTTGAGGGTGATTATGAAGGGAAACAACGGACAGGTCTCACAAAACTAGGTTTAGCGAGAATAGATTGAAAAACCAAGGACATAAGTGAGTAGCAATAAGGGTGAAAAGAACGAATTACCAAAAAAGAGCCTAGTGCTCTGACACCATGTCGTGAATGGTAAATGGGAATATTTTTCATTAATTCAAAATAATCTCGTATACACATTTATAATATACGGCTAAGAGCCAAATTAGGAACCTAGCTACAAATCAGGAAAATATCCTAACCAGAATATACAACTCACCAAATAATATGCAGTTCACCGAATCCCTAAAAATAAGGGATCACACAAAATCACCTACACTACACCCGGATTCTTATTATAACTGTATCTGACAACATAATGTAATCTTGTATTTTAATTTTTTCTTCTAGTTTTCTTTTGCCTTTTGGATGGATCTCTCATCCATTTTTAATCTTTTCTATACTCTTTGTTCTGCATTTGTTGTTTAATAAAATTTTTGTTGTTTCTTATGAAAAAATGGAAGACTTTGATTATGAATTGTACAGTTCGCCTCCTAGCATTCTTTGTTCAGATAATTGTTTTTCCCTAGGTTTATTTTTCTTTCTTGTTTTCTTCAAGGAGATCTCATCCTTTTCCTTTTAATTGATTTTCTATCAATGAAAAGGGTTTTTTTTTATAAAATGAAGGTATTATTGCTCTCTTTCTAAAACTCTTTCATACTCTCTTCTCTTCATCAAATTCTTAATCTTTCTCTAGTTCCTTTCTTCTCTTATCCCCTCTAAATCTTATCTTGTTCTACACCAAGTTTGGTATCAGAGCCTCGTCAAAATCTTGGCTGAAATTCTCAATTCCCATATTCAACAAATTTCAATTCCCCAAGACCCGTTATCACAGAAGAACTAAGTTTTTAGTTTCAAATTCTTCACAATCTCTTCTTAGGACCAAAACCAAATAAATAAATAAACTGCTACCACCACCAGAAGTCTAGCGCTACCATCTGTCTTTGCAAGTCGCCGCTCGCCAGTGGTGTCTTTCATTTTGGATGGTCAACATTTACAAAACCACTCTTCAATCATGGCCAAAGGATGCCATGATTATTGTTGCTGAGTTCTAACGCCATGCATCCGCTTCTCAACCTCCTCTCAAGTTGCACAAAATGAAAAAATAACAAAATACTAGATTCTAATTCTTCTCAGTTCTTCTTGCAACAACACCTAGTGTATGTGTGTAATTTAGCATCTCGTTGCTCGTTAGAAAGGGAAGGTTAAACGCCAATGTACTTCCTAAATTTTTGGTGTATATATGTGGTTGTTTACAGATTTATAAACAGAAGCATTTTTGCATGTGCTGTGAAAGGTTAAGTATTTTTTTTTTTTTTTTTTTATAAGAAACGAGAAGAATATTATTAATAACGATAAAAAAGAAAAGGCACAACAGGGGACAAGGAGTCCACCAAAGCGAAACAAACAAAAGAGAACTAGAAGCACAAAACTAATGTAGGACTAACTCCCATCCTCTAAGTAAATCTGAAAAGGAAAAGGCGTTGAAGCCTTTACTTGAGATAACCACAATGCCACAGTAAATTTAATTCTGTCCCACACTACATTAACATCCCCTTCTAAGTCCTCAAAAATACAGATATTCCTCTCTAGCCAAACAGCCCAAGTGACGGAGAGTATTGCTACATTCCAAAGCTTCATCAGCCTACTGTTGAAGGAGTCACCAATGAAGAGCTCCGCAATCTTTCTAGCAATCGTTCTAGGAATCACTGTGAAAGGTTAAGTATGAGTGTCAATATTTAACATCAAGGGAATAGAATCTTGACCACACCTAAACAAAGGTGACAAATCGTATGTAATTTCTAGTGTTTTACCTTCAAATGGAATCGACATAATGTTGCCTTTAATAATCAATGGAATGAAACTCCCCCAAGTATAGCGTTCAAATATGAAAAAAAGAAAAAATTTAGTCATTTCATGTGTACATGTTTAATAGCGCATGACCATTAACGAAGCCAATGAACGGCCGGGGGGGGGGGCTAACCTCCCCTCAAGTATCTATATATATGTTTTTGCACTAAATTTATATATAGCCCCCACAAAAAATAAAAAAAACTTGATTTTTATTCACCAGAAAATGAAAATCCAACTAGTACTGCTAACTTAGCAAGATCTTATCCCCCTAGTAATACTTCGATTGTCCTTCAAATAGCGCTATTTATTTTTTTCCTCGTCTTTCTTACTTGAATTTTTTTTCCCCTTAGTTTACATATCCCCTTTTAAAGAGGAAAGTGTACGCAATAATTACTTGGAAAGAATGCCATAATTATGTCCCATAATACTTTTAGATAAGAAAAATATAGCATGCTAGTACAATAATCAATTAGACGTGACTGCTATATGTTTATAACATTTATTCCTTTTGCTTCTGTGAATATTTTTGTTTGCGTTAATTTTTTTTTTTTTTTTTTAAATTTATGTTCTCTAACATATAGATAGAAAATTTATGGAATGCATGTCAGATTCGGAAGAAAAGAAACTAATATTTTGTAAAATGGTAAGGATTGGACAAGAGAAGAGTTGATCCTCACCAAGGTTTAAAATTGCGTGAAGTGGTACTGAGGCATTTTCTTTTTGTGAGCGAAGCATAAGCCTCGAGGCATTTCAAGGAGTAAGCCTCAATTTTTTTTAAAAAAAATATATGTAAATTATGAAATTCATATGTTTTCACTTTCACAAACCATATATCCTGTAATTAAGAAGTAATAGTTTTTATTTTTTAACTGAGAACATTAGTTTAAGAAGAAAAAAGACTTACCAGGCTGTGGAAATAGAGGTCATTTCAGCAGGTAGTAGCAGCACTCCTTTTCTGTGGGGTTTCATTTGGATTTAGTAGTTTTGTCTAAGAAAAACCAGTTTTTAGGCTCATTTTTTGCTGATTTCACTTATTTGGGCTTTGTGCCTTTTAATCTATTTCAGCCCAATATAGTATATAAACAAAAAAGAAAAATTTCATTTTGGTACTCTGTGTTATATCAAAATATGAGTTTGGTACCCTTTGTTTTTAATAATTTCATGTCGGTGCCTTAACCTTTTAAAAAATCTTCTTTTAGTACCTCAGGGAAGTTTTTTAAGACACGAAAAGACAAAATTACCCTTATTATTAAATATATAAGAAAGCTTTTTAAAAAATCTTAAACCTGCAATCAAGATTTTTTTCTTTATGTTTGGGGCTGTTTAGTTACAGGTTTTAAGATTTTTTAAAAAGCTATTTTATATATTTAATAATAAGGGCTCACGGAGTGTTCCCATTTATGCTCGTCTTACAGTTTTGATTGGTTTTGTTAAGGTGAAGATTGTTGCAGGTTTGAATATAGCCTCGTTGTTGTACTGAAAACATTTTATAATTCTGACATTTTACACGAGTGCTTATCTTGGTCTCTGTATTTTTCTGTTTACTCTTTTGATTTCTTTTTTCACCAAGTAATGCTCACCAAGTGTTCCCTTTTATGCTCGTCTTACACTTTTGATTGGTTTTGTTAAGGTGAAGACTGTTGCGGGCTTGAATATGGTCTCGTTGTTGTGCTGAAAACATTTTATCAGACATTTTACACGAGTGTTTATCTTGGTCTCAGTATTTTCTGTTTACTCTTGATTTCTTTTTAACCAAAGTAATGCTCACCTCTCACAGAGCGTTCCCATTTATGCTTCTTACTTAGCACTTCCTGTGTTCTTCTTTTATTCATCTTTTACCTTATACTACTATTTTTGCAGCTGCAAGACTATACCAAGTCTCCTACAGGAGAAATGGAAGTGAAGTTTCAGCTTACTAGAGATACGCTTGAGGCTGTGTTGAGGTCGATGACTTACATTAATGATCAGCTCTCGGGAACAGTAAGAAATATCAGTATTTAATTTATGGTTCTGAAGAAGTTAATTTAGATTGTAGCCTAAGAGAAAACTCAAACAGGATATTTGTGACTCTTCTAGTCTTCCAAAATCTTCCAAAAAGTTACCCGTTACCGTATATCCTTCCTTTATTAATTTATTTTTGCTGAAATCCATATATTCTACATTGACAAGTAAGAACCGTCAGTTCTCTTTTATGTTCCAATTGTCTTCTTGTTATTGGCACAAATCTCTGGTGGAAAGTTTCGTGGAACGAGAGGAAGGAGAAAATTGAGGCTAACAAGCTAAAAGATGTTTACACACTTGAGTCATACTGCATCCATTAGTTTTTACTTTTTAGATTTGTGTTTACCGGTATTTCTTTTCAAAGATAATATAATGGTAAATTTGGTTGAGATTCTCAAAGTTTACAATGGTCTGGTTCACTATAATAGCATCACCTTATTCGTTTCTTATAGAAAGAAAACACAGCACTTCAGGAGCAGTTCTGTGCCATAGTTAATCATGTGTAGTGATATTGGCTTATAGTGAGGAATAAACTTGTGCACAATTTTTTTCTCCTTATTTCACTAAGGATGTTCAAAATCATTCTTTCTTGTGTTATGAAATTAACATTCTTATAAGAGACCATATGGGTTGGGAAAAAAATGAGATCTAGTTTGTAGATGATTTGTTTCTTTGTCCTCCTACATTCAAATACTGTAAATCATGTTACTAATGCAGAAATTGGGTTAATCTTGTCATATATATTATATATATATTGGTGTCATGCCACGTCATCAGATTTTCATATTTAGTGGTAACTACTGATGATGAAAACGTTATCATTGAAATCTTGTCCATATATATGTATGTATGTATGTATCTATGGTGAAGTTAATGCGTTATAGTATTTAGATGATTAATCTAAGGTTATCTTATGGACATTGCTTCTCACAGGTTGGAGATTCTTTGGAGCCAATGAAGAAGAAACAAAAGCAGTCGGAGAACTTAGCTTGATATTTATCTGTTTTGACTTAACTCAATGTACAGATTATTAATTTATTATCATATACGGACGTGAATCGTTCTGGACTGCGCCAAGCTAATATCTTCCTTCTTTTTTCTTTTCTTCTCTTTCTTTCTTTTTTTTTTTTTTTTTTTTTTTTTTTTTTTTTTAAAAAGTCTACGTCAGAACAAACTTGACAATTCATAATTCATCTTTTCTTTTTATGGTTTTTTTTTTCGCTTATCCTTTTTATGCTTATTTATTATCTGTTATTTTGCTGAATTCTTTGGGCCTTTCTCAGTGGGTAGAGAACACCTACAAGCGCAGGTTTTTGAAAAGTCGGATCATATTATTATAGGTTAATTGCATAAATGGTCTTTCAGGTTGATTTTTAATTTCATTTTAGTCCTTAACTTTTCAAACGTCACACAGTCCTTGAGATTATATTTTGTTTCAGTTTCAATCTTTCTGTTAACTTTTATTTTTGTTGAATTGAAAATTTTAGTACCGACCGAGACAAAGGGTTTGACTTGAGGTTTTATTTTGTTTCAGTTAGTCCTTGAGCTAACAAAGGGACCGAAACTAAAATAAAGTAAAACCTTAAGGATCAACTATGAGACCTTTTAAAAGTCAGTGACTAAAGTGGGATTGAGGGTAAACCTCGAGACAAATTGTGAGATTAACCCATTATTATCACTGATACCCTTAAACTTTAGGGTATTCTCAATTTGCCTCATAAACTTTAAAAACTCTCATTTTATACCCTGAATTTTGAATTATTTTCACTTAAGCGCTTCTGTTGCAATTTCTTTCAAAAACATGTAGGAAAAAAAAGACAAAGAGAATAATAAAGTCACGTGGTCTTTTTGTTTGGATTTTTGTTTAAAAAAATAGATAAAAATCACATGACAACACTTAACTCCCTCTTTTCTTGTCTAATTTAAAAATAAAAAAAAAAAAAAAAAAAAAAAAAAAAAAAAATAAAAAAAAAAAAAAAAAAAAAAAAAAAAAAAAAAAAACTTATAACAGAAGGGGTTAAGTGAGAATAAGGGAGGAAGGAAATAGGCCAGATTAAGAAGGAAATAAAAATTAAAGAGAATGAGGGAAATAGGCCAAGATTTAAGGGGAATAAAAATTAATAGGCCAAAATTGTAGAAAAGTTAGTAAATAGGCAAATTTGAGGTAAATCTGGATTTACAACCACATAAATTTCTAAAAATACCCTAGATGAGAATGGCACAGTCAAAACCCTACTCTTTGTCATACTCGTCTCTCTCTCTTCACTCTCTTTACACGGTAAACCCAGGATTTACGTGGTAAATTCATAATTTACTAAGATAACTTCACTTGACGTTTTATAATGAAAAGGCTATAAATTGTGATGGTAAACCTAGGATTTACATGGTAAATTTATGATCTATCAAGATAACTTCACTTGGAACTTTATAATGAAAAGGTTATCAAGTTTAATGGTAAATCTAAGATTTACCAAGATAATTTCACTTGAAATCTTATAAGGAAAAGGTTATCAGTTTTAATGGTAAACCCAGGATTCACGTAGTAAATTTAGGTTTACCAAGATAACTTAACTTGGAATCTTATAATGAAAAGGTTATCAAGTTTAAGAGTAAACCCATGATTTACGTGTAAATTTAGAATTTACCAAGATAACTTCACTTGGAACTTTATAATGAAAAGTTTATCAACTTTAATGGTAAACTCAAGATTTACATGGTAAATCCAAGATTTACCAAGTTAACTTCACTTGGAATCTTATAAGGAAAATGTTATCGACTATAATAGTAAACTCAAAATTTACGTCAGGATTTACTAAGATAACGTTACTTATAACCTTATAATGAAAAGGTTATCAACTTTAATGATAAAGTGTAGTAAATTCAGAATTTACTAAGATAACTTCACTTGGAACCTTATAAAGAAAATGTTATCAACTTTAATGGTAAACCCATGATTTACGTAATAAATTTAGGATTTACCAAGTTAACTTTACTTGGAACCTTATAAAGAAAATGTTATCAACTTTAATGGTAAACCCACGATTTACATAGTAAATCTAGGATTTACCAAGTTAACTTTACTTGGAACCTTATAATGAAAAGACTGTAAATTGTGATGATAAACTCAGAATTTACGAAAAATGAAAAATGAAAAATAGAAAAAAAATGGTAAATTTGGAAAATGATAAATTAAACACATAAAATGGCCTATTAATTTCTATAAGATAGTAAATTGGCTATTTACTTCCGTAACTTTAAAATTTTGGCCTATTTTTTACAATTTTCTAAAAAATTAATAGGCCAAAGTTCAAAATTAGTTGGGGCCCGTTTAGTTCGCTGGTTTAAGTTTTTAATTTTAGTTGAGATGCATTTTATGTGAGAATTTTTTACTGTAGTAAAAAAGTTAAATATGACTATTTTTGAGAGATTTTTACTGTAATAAAACTTGAATCGATACCGTTCACTTCGCTGATTTGAGTTTAGAATTCGAGTTGAGATGTGAGTTTATATGAGAGCTTTTTACTGTAGCAAAAAAGTTAAATGTGATTGTTTGTGAGAACTTTTTACTGTAGTACATGGTAAATTTACCAGTAAGGCCAAATCCAACGGTGTTGTGTGGTTAGATTTCATGTGGGTCCCATTAAAATATAACTAAAAGTTACAAAATGAAGCACCCGATTTCCTCTCTTGATGATCCGGCGGCAGAGCACCCTTTCTCCGATCCGCCAACGCTGGAGGGTCATTCCCCCAGTCGTCCAGATCTGGGTTTTCTTCTTCTCCATGGGAAAATTTTCAAAGAAAGTTATCTTTTCTTAAAAAAATTTCAAAAACGAAGTGCATTTTCCATTTATGAAAAAAGAAGAATAAAAAACCATTACACAAAAAGAAAATAAACTCAATCACGTTTATAGTAGAAAAAATTGGAAGATTTATTCTTTAATTTGAATAATAATTTATGGTTCGTTATAATATTTTTTTTTATAAAAAATACACATAAATTAAAAATAATTATAATTTTATAATTTTAATTCATAAACTAAACTGATTCTAACATTTTTTTTTAATTTTTAATTATAAAAATTTTAAATTAAAAATTTAAATCGATAAAATGAACTATATTTATATATAAAATAGGGGTATTTTTTACTGTTTATACACTCACAAAATACTATTTATTGTACAGAAAATGAGCAGTAGACGGTTTTTCCCCTTTTTGTTTTCAATTTCTCCGTTTCTGGGCAGAGGGTTTTTGGTCTTTTCTCGGCCTACAGTGTGTTGTACGTGCATACGGAGCTATCTATTCCTTTCTCGATACTTCCCTATGCACGTACAATATGTGCCTCTGAAATCCTCTCTCTCTCTCTCCTCCGGCGAATGCAGACGCAGAGACGAAGGTCTCCGCCTCTATCGTGGCGGCTTCTCCGGACTCCAAAACTCGCTTTCTTCCTTTGAAAGTCCTTCAGTAATTTGGTATCTTATTGCTTTGTGTTGTTTGGCTTTTTTTTTCTTTTCCTGTTTTCATCTTCATCTCATCCATCTCTTCTTCTTACTTTTGCTTGGAGTTTCTGGTGTGTGTTGTGTGCTTATTTCATGTCTATGAAACCTTACTTATGCTTTCTTTCTCAGTTTGGATCTTCTCCACGACTTTGGTGGTTTTTTTTTTTTTTTTTTTCCCTTTTCCTGTTTTGATGTTGATTTCATCTATTTTTTTTCCTTGGTTTTGATTGGGGTTTAATTCTGGTGTGGGTTTTGTGGTCATTAAATAGCCGTGGAACACTATGTTTGCTTTCTTTCTCGGCTTTTGCCTTCTGAGTTGCCTTATTTTTTTTCCCCCTCTTTTTTTGCAGGTGCTTTGATTTATCTCTTTTTGTTGGTTTTGGCTGGAATCCTGCATCTATCCTTTGGAGATTATGCTTCATTTTTCTTCTGCGTTTGATCTTCGTGTCTCAAATTTTTTCTTTGTTGTACATTTTTTGTTCTGCCTTTTGCGTATGTTTCATGGGTTACATCATTTGTTTGTTTTTTTAAGTTTTTGCTCTTACTTTATCAACTATTATTTTTTTGAGTAATACAAATGTTATTTTATTAAAAAATTTTCGGGACACTTGACCTTTTCTTTTGATGGATAGGGATTTTATATGCATGAGTGAATTTTCCCTTGGTTCGTTTGATGATGTATATCAGTAATTCTTGGTTTTATCTGTTTCATTTATTGCCTTGATGAGTTGGGTTATTTGTATTGGTTATCTGATCTCCTAGGTTGATGATTTGTTCTGCTTTTGTTATGGATATATTAAATGAGCTGTTGATTTTTCTCTCCTTTCTATTATCTGGAATTTTCGACAGCTTTAGTTTGCATTATCTGGAATTCCCGGTAATTTTAGGCGAAACAATTTTCTTGAACTTTTCCTATCTCTAGCACCATTAGTATTTAATAATTTTATATCTGAAATTGTATTTGTTTTATCTGAGTTTGATATGATCTGTCAAATATTGCTGTGAATATATTATCTTAATTCTATTCTATTTTTGTCCATTGTTTTTTATTCAAAACTTTTAAGTTCTTTTTTTTCTTTTGTTTTTCCTTACTTTCATGTCCTTACCCTCTTATGACCAATATTTAATACAGAAGTTATTTACATATATATATATATATTTTTTTCAATATTAAATTCTTTTTTTTTCAATGGTTTTAAATTATTTTCAATCCCAGGTGTTTACACTTACACTCTGTAAATAGAACTTCATTTACTTATATAAAATGTTGCTTTTTGTTCTTTTTTTTTTTTTTTTTATCTATCTTGCATTTTAAGTCTTAGTTATTTAACTATAGTTATTTACTTATCCTAAAGGCTCATGTTATTTTATCGGTTTTCCTTTTTTTTCCCCTTCTTTCTTCCCTTTTTCCTGTTCCTCAGCAAGCAATTTTGGATTTTTTTAAACTTTAAAGTCTACTTATAATATTCTAAGCTTGATTTACCATTCTTTTCTCTTGGGGCAAGTAAACTTTTAGGTCTTACTTCTTTCCCAGTTTCCTTATGTTTTCTATTTCGTCCACCGTTTTCTTCAGCTTTTTTTTCCCTCCTTTTTCTTTGATTTGGTCTATTTTTCCTTCTTTCTTTTTATTCACCTGGTAGTTGCTGGACGGATCTATATCTTATTCTGGTCTTTTTATTTATTTTTCTTTTTGGGTGGGATACAAGTTATAACCCGTGTGATGAATATAACATCTTATTAATTTTCGTGCCTTTATGCAGTTGCCCATAGTAGGCAGCCATAAAATGGCTATGAATATATGAGTTTGTTTATTCATCCCACGTTGATGAAAATATCCAATATCTGAGCCATGATTTTTGCATAGAAATATTATGATATTCATGTTTCATCAACTTCTTTTGATTTCCCAACCAAACCCACCCCCCCTCATTTTTTATTCTTGAAATCCCCGTACATTTTTAATTACTATTGCTAACATTGAATGCATCAGCTTGCTACAACAATGTCAGGATTGGTTGTTTATGTTGTCTCATCTTTTTCCGTACATGCGTATGCTATTCTACTGATATGTATTGCTGGCGTGGAAAGTTGACAAGAATTTATTCTTATTCTTACGAAATATTAGTCATTTGTTTCTATTTCATGTTTTGCTTCCTAAATAAGTAGTGTTCGCAGATTGATTTTTTTTTTTTTTTTTTTTTTTTTTTATCCCTTCTTCTATTTCATCTTTTGTTTCATTTTTTGTTCTTATTTTACTACTGTATGTTTTTATCACTGTATCTTGCATCAATATTTATACTTGGTTAGTCTATATATGGCATTTGGATGAGTATTTGCAGTGTCTGTGGTATTGTTAAGAACTTTCTTCCGTGCATTTATAATAACTGTTGCTGATACTCAATGTACTAATTTGTTATAATAGTGTTCGTATTTGCTGTTTATGTTCTTTTATTTATGTTAACATAAAATTTTGTTATATTATTGATGCACATTAACTCCGCCTATGTGTTTGTATAGCCGGTCCCAAGCTCGGATAAAAGAGGAGGATTGCAGTAGGTTGACGGCCAACGTAAAAATAAGTCACTCTCATAGATTTAGCCGACCCCAATTAAGTTGGAATTGAGGCTTGTTGTTATTGTTGTTGTATTGATGCACATTGCTAATTTAAAAACTTCAGAAACATTCCTTCCTATTCTCAACAAATTATAGCGACCTATATCTATTTTTCTCTTTGCTTCATAAATAAATGGCCATGATCTATCAATGTTTTTTTTTGTTTTTAACTTCTTCAACCACACATGCATACGAATATTGGCAATGATCATCATTATTGATTTATATATGTTAAACATTATATGATTTATCTAAAAACTGTTATGGCTGCGTGATTCCTATTTCAATATTTACCTTGCTTATTTTTTCAATTTTTTTTTATCCTTTTCTTAAAGTTCTGGCCTACTTTGTTCTTCTCTTTATTTATTTAAATATTTTTATCTTTTGTACGCCATCTGTTTGCTTAAAAAACTGGAATTATTAATATCGTGCTATTACATATGCTAAAGGAACTATACACATACATATCTCTGCTTGGTACATTCTATTTTAAAACGCTGTTTTCATATATTAATAATGGTCGTACTCAATATTATAAAATACCAATTTCTTAGCTATTGCTTGGTATTCTTATAAAATCACTGAAAATCCATTATGATTCTCATCACTAGATAAAAAAACAAACTAAAATGTTGCAACATTTATGTTTTTTCACTTTTTAGTTTTCATTCTGTCGTGTTTTCCTTTTTAAGTTTTTATTTACTTATTTAATCATTCACTTATTTATTTGTATTTTTTAGAGTCTCCTACCATTTAACACTGTCTGTTCTTATCGCTGTATCCTTAATCAATATCTACACATAAATAGCCCATATTTAGCATTTGGAGTGGTATTTGCAGCGCTTGAGGTATTCTTAAGAACTTTCTTCCATGTATTTTTAATAACTTTTGCTGATAGTGGATGTAGTAATTTGTTATAGTAGTATTCATATTTGTTATTTATACTTAATTATCTATGTTGGCATAAAGCTTTGTTATATCATTAATTCACATTACTAATTTAAAAACTTGAGAAATATTCTTTCCTGCTCTTAACAAATATTACCAATCTATATCTATTTTGTCTTTTGCTTCATAAATAAATCCAAATATCTAATCATTGTAGTTATTTGTATACTACTTTAGTTCAAATGTATTGTACTGACAAATATGTCATTCAATAAGTTTATTAAGTATATTGATTATTAAGTGACTATCATGGATGTTAATATTCTTGATATATGAAAGATAAAACGAATTGACTATTATTATAGGATTATTAATTTTATTAATTGTTACTAATTTTGATATACTGTTATTCAGTGTATACAGATTACTTGCGTGAGCATATTTAGTCCTTGTTGACGTTTGAGTGCTTGCTGTTTCATTTTTAAAACAGGGTTCATAGCGTTCCAGGTATTAAAGATAGTCTCTTCCTATAGCAGTTTAATATCCACTATTGATTCTTAATGTAGTATGTATATATAAATTAATACTATAATGTAAGAACTCTTGACTTCCTCTATAATATAACAATCTTCCCCGCAGCAACGCGCAGGCAAAAAAACTAGTTGATCTATAGGCTAGTTGTCAAATGGGCTGGACTTTATTTACTCGTCCATGGAGAAAGCCCAGATTTTTTTTTTTTTGGCTTATGCTCGAAGATTATTTTCAAGATTGATTTTGGCTATTTGTGACTTTTGCTACAGTTATTTCCTCTTTGATTTCTTTCGCCTTCTGGGTTTTGCGCTCTGGTCCAAGTCCCACGACTCACTCCTCGTCGCCGCCAATGATGACGACTCAATCAAGCGCTTCTACGACCTCGCGTCGAGCACTCCCGCGAGGTCCGATTCTTGGTGGTTGGATTGTGTTTTTGATGCTTGCTGTTGCGAAAGTGGGTGATTGGATCGAGAACCTGAGAAGGGAAAGA